>NW_027076098.1:0-104000 GCF_963932015.1 Anas acuta
GCTCCCCTGGGGAGTTCTCTTGTACCCAAAGCCTTCCTTTGGGGCACTTTTGGATGGTCCAAAGGGGCTCGCAACGCATTTTCTGGGGCCCGGGTTTTCAGTCTTCTCCCATGCCGGCTAGGGTTATGTTTAGGGTTGCTCGGAAAAATCGAACCCGGAGGGTCCAGTTGCATGTGGGGCTGCGTAAAGGCTCCCCTGGGGAGTTCACTTGTACCCAAAGCCTTCCTTTGGGGGCACATTTGGATGGGCGAAAAGGCCTCGGAACGCATTTCCTGGGGCCTGATTTTTCACTCGTCTCCGATGACGGCTAGGGCTACGTTTAGGTTTGCTCATGAACAGCGAACCCGGAGGGTCCAGTTGCATGTGGGGCTGCGTAAAGGCTCCCCTGGGAACTTCAGATGTACCCAAAGCCTTCCTTTGGGGGCACTTTTGGATGGTCCAAAGGGGCTAACAACGCATTTCCTGGGGCCTGATTTTTCACTCGTCTCCGATGACGGCTAGGGCTATGTTTAGGGATGCTCTGAAACAGCGAACCCGGAGGGTCCAGTTGCATGTGGGGCTGCGTAAAGGCTCCCCTGGGGAGTTCTCTTGTACCCAAAGCCTTCCTTTGGTGACACTTTTGGATGGTCCAATGGGGCTTGTAACGCATTTTCTGTGGCCCGGGTTTTCAGTCTTCTCCCATGCCGGCTAGGGATATATTTAGGGTTGCTCTGAAACAGCGAACCCGGAGGGTCCAGTTGCATATGGGGCTGCGTAAAGGCTCCCCTGGGAACTTCAGATGTACCCAAAGCCTTCCTTTGGGGGCACTTTTGGATGGTCCAATGGGGCTTGCAACGCATTTCCTGGGGCCTGATTTTTCAGTCGTCTTCCATGCCGGCTAGGGATATATTTAGGGTTGCTCTGAAACAGCGAACCCGAAGGGTCCAGTTGCATGTGGGGCTGCGTAAAGGCTCCCCTGGGGAGTTCTCTTGTACCCAAAGCCTTCCTTTGGTGACACTTTTGGATGGTCCAATGGGGCTTGTAACGCATTTTCTGTGGCCCGGGTTTTCAGTCTTCTCCCATGCCGGCTAGGGATATATTTAGGGTTGCTCTGAAACAGCGAACCCGGAGGGTCCAGTTGCATATGGGGCTGCGTAAAGGCTCCCCTGGGAACTTCAGATGTACCCAAAGCCTTCCTTTGGTGACACTTGTGGATGGTCCAAAGGGGCTTGCAACGCGTTTTCTGGGGCCCGGGTTTTCAGTCTTCTCCCATGCCGGCTAGGGATATATTTAGGGTTGCTCGGAAAAATCGAACCCGAAGGGTCCAGTTGCATGTGGGGCTGCGTAAAGGCTCCCCTGGGGAGTTCTCTTGTACCCAAAGCCTTCCTTTGGGGGCACTTTTGGATGGTCCAAAGGGGCTCGCAACACATTTCCTGGGGCCTGATTTTTCAGTCGTCTTCGATGCCGGCTAGGGTTATGTTTAGGGATGCTCAGAAACAACGAAACTGGAGGGTCCAGTTGCATGTGGGGCTGCGTAAAGGCTCCCCTGGGGAGTTCACTTGTACCCAAAGCCTTCCTTTGGTGACACTTTTGGATGGTCCAACTGGGCTTGCAACGCGTTTTCTGGGGCCCGGGTTTTCAGTCTTCTCCCATGCCGGCTAGGGATATATTTAGGGTTGTTCGAAAAATTGAACCCGGAGGGTCCAGTTGCATGTGGGGCTGCGTAAAGGCTCCCCTGGGGAGTTCACTTCTATCCAAAGCCTTCCTTTGGGGGCACTTTTGGATGGTACAAAGTGGCTCGCAACACATTTCCTGGGGCCTGATTTTTCACTCGTCTCCGATGATGGCTAGGGCTATGTTTAGGTTTGCTCAGGAACAGCGAACTCGGAGGGTCCTGTTACATGTGGGGCTGCGTAAAGGCTCCCCTGGGGAGTTCACTTGTACCCAAAGCCTTCCTTTGGTGACACTTTTGGATGGTCCAAAGGGGCTTGCAATGCATTTTCTGTGGCCCGGGTTTTCATTCTTCTCCCATGCCGGCTAGTGATATATATAGGGTTGCTCTGAAACAGCGAACCCGGAGGGTCCAGTTGCATGTGGGGCTGCGTAAAGGCTCCCCTGGGGAGTTCACTTGTACCCAAAGCCTTCCTTTGGGGGCACATTTGGATGGGCGAAAAGGCCTCGGAATGCATTTCCTGGGGCCTGATTTTTCACTCGTCTCCGATGACGGCTAGGGCTACGTTTAGGTTTGCTCAGGAACAGCGAACCCGGAGGGTCCAGTTGCATGTGGGGCTGCGTAAAGGCTCCCGTGGGAACTTCAGATGTACCCAAAGCCTTCCTTTGGGGGCACTTTTGGATGGTCCAAAGGGGCTAACAACGCATTTCCTGGGGCCTGATTTTTCACTCGTCTCCGATGACGGCTAGGGCTACGTTTAGGTTTGCTCAGGAACAGCGATCCCGGAGGGTCCGGTTGCATATGGGGCTGCGTAAAGGCTCCCCTGGGAACTTCAGATGTACCCAAAGCCTTCCTTTGGGGGCACTTTTGGATGGTCCAAAGGGGCTTGCAACGCATTTCCTGGGGCCTGATTTTTCAGTCGTCTTCCATTCCGGCTAGGGCTATGTTTAGGGATGCTCAGAAACAGCGAACCCGGAGGGTCCAGTTGCATGTGGGGCTGCGTAAAGGCTCCCCTGGGGAGTTCTCTTGTACCCAAAGCCTTCCTTTGGTGACACTTTTGGATGGTCCAAAGGGGCTTGCAACGCATTTTCTGTGGCCCGGGTTTTCAGTCTTCTCCCATGCCGGCTAGGGATATATTTAGGGTTGCTCTGAAACAGCGAACCCGGAGGGTCCAGTTGCATATGGGGCTGCGTAAAGGCTCCCCTGGGAACTTCAGATGTACCCAAAGCCTTCCTTTGGGGGCACTTTTGGATGGTCCAATGGGGCTTGCAACGCATTTCCTGGGGCCTGATTTTTCAGTCGTCTTCCATGCCGGCTAGGGCTATGTTTAGGAATGCTCGGAAACAGCGAACCCGGAGGGTCCAGTTGCATGTGGGGCTGCGTAAAGGCTCCCCTGGGGAGTTCTCTTGTACCCAAAGCCTTCCTTTGGTGACACTTGTGGATGGTCCAAAGGGGCTTGCAACGCGTTTTCTGGGGCCCGGGTTTTCAGTCTTCTCCCATGCCGGCTAGGGATATATTTAGGGTTGCTCGGAAAAATTGAACCCGAAGGGTCCAGTTGCATGTGGGGCTGCGTAAAGGCTCCCCTGGGGAGTTCTCTTGTACCCAAAGCCTTCCTTTGGGGGCACTTTTGGATGGTCCAAAGGGGCTCGCAACACATTTCCTGGGGCCTGATTTTTCAGTCGTCTTCGATGCCGGCTAGGGTTATGTTTAGGGATGCTCAGAAACAACGAAACTGGAGGGTCCAGTTGCATGTGGGGCTGCGTAAAGGCTCCCCTGGGGAGTTCACTTGTACCCAAAGCCTTCCTTTGGTGACACTTTTGGATGGTCCAACTGGGCTTGCAACGCGTTTTCTGGGGCCCGGGTTTTCAGTCTTCTCCCATGCCGGCTAGGGATATATTTAGGGTTGTTCGAAAAATTGAACCCGGAGGGTCCAGTTGCATGTGGGGCTGCGTAAAGGCTCCCCTGGGGAGTTCACTTCTATCCAAAGCCTTCCTTTGGGGGCACTTTTGGATGGTACAAAGTGGCTCGCAACACATTTCCTGGGGCCTGATTTTTCACTCGTCTCCGATGATGGCTAGGGCTATGTTTAGGTTTGCTCAGGAACAGCGAACTCGGAGGGTCCTGTTACATGTGGGGCTGCGTAAAGGCTCCCCTGGGGAGTTCACTTGTACCCAAAGCCTTCCTTTGGTGACACTTTTGGATGGTCCAAAGGGGCTTGCAATGCATTTTCTGTGGCCCGGGTTTTCATTCTTCTCCCATGCCGGCTAGTGATATATATAGGGTTGCTCTGAAACAGCGAACCCGGAGGGTCCAGTTGCATGTGGGGCTGCGTAAAGGCTCCCCTGGGGAGTTCACTTGTACCCAAAGCCTTCCTTTGGGGGCACATTTGGATGGGCGAAAAGGCCTCGGAATGCATTTCCTGGGGCCTGATTTTTCACTCGTCTCCGATGACGGCTAGGGCTACGTTTAGGTTTGCTCAGGAACAGCGAACCCGGAGGGTCCAGTTGCATGTGGGGCTGCGTAAAGGCTCCCCTGGGAACTTCAGATGTACCCAAAGCCTTCCTTTGGGGGCACTTTTGGATGGTCCAAAGGGGCTAACAACGCATTTCCTGGGGCCTGATTTTTCACTCGTCTCCGATGACGGCTAGGGCTACGTTTAGGTTTGCTCAGGAACAGCGATCCCGGAGGGTCCGGTTGCATATGGGGCTGCGTAAAGGCTCCCCTGGGAACTTCAGATGTTCCCAAAGCCTTCCTTTGGTGACACTTTTGGATGGTCCAAAGGGGCTTGCAACGCATTTTCTGTGGCCCGGGTTTTCAGTCTTCTCCCATGCCGGCTAGTGATATATTTAGGGTTGCTCTGAAACAGCGAACCCGGAGGGTCCAGTTGCATATGGAGCTGCGTAAAGGCTCCCCTGGGAACTTCAGATGTTCCCAAAGCCTTCCTTTGGGGGCACTTTTGGATGGTCCAATGGGGCTTGCAACGCATTTCCTGGGGCCTGATTTTTCAGTCGTCATCCATGCCGGCTAGGGCTATGTTTAGGGATGCTCAGAAACAGCGAACCCGGAGGGTCCAGTTGCATGTGGGGCTGCGTAAAGGCTCCCCTGGGGAGTTCTCTTGTACCCAAAGCCTTCCTTTGGTGACACTTTTGGATGGTCCAAAGGGGCTTGCAACGCGTTTTCTGGGGCCCGGGTTTTCAGTCTTCTCCCATGCCGGCTAGGGATATATTTAGGGTTGCTCAGGAACAGCGAACCCGGAGGGTCCAGTTGCATGTGGGGCTGCGTAAAGGCTCCCCTGGGGAGTTCTCTTGTACCCAAAGCCTTCCTTTGGGGGCACTTTTGGATGGTCCAAAGGGGCTCGCAACACATTTCCTGGGACCTGATTTTTCAGTCGTCTTCCATGCCTGCTAGGGCTATGTTTAGGGATGCTCAGAAACAGCGAACCCGGAGGGTCCAGTTGCATGTGGGGCTGCGTAAAGGCTCCCCTGGGGAGTTCTCTTGTACCCAAAGCCTTCCTTTGGTGACACTTTTGGATGGTCCAAATGGGCTTGCAACGCGTTTTCTGGGGCCCGGGTTTTCAGTCTTCTCCCATGCCGGCTAGGGATATATTTAGGGTTGTTCGAAAAATCGAACCCGGAGGGTCCAGTTGCATGTGGGGCTGCGTAAAGGCTCCCCTGGGGAGTTCACTTGTATCCAAAGCCTTCCTTTGGGGGCACTTTTGGATGGTCCAAAGGGGCTCGCAACACATTTCCTGGGGCCTGATTTTTCACTCGTCTCCGATGATGGCTAGGGCTATGTTTAGGTTTGCTCAGGAACAGCGAACTCGGAGGGTCCTGTTACATGTGGGGCTGCGTAAAGGCTCCCCTGGGGAGTTCACTTGTACCCAAAGCCTTCCTTTGGGGGCACTTTTGGATGGGTGAAAAGGGCTCGCAACGCATTTCTTGGGGCCTGATTTTTCAGTCGTCTTCGATGCCAGCTTGTGCTATGTTTAGGGATGCTCGGAAACAGCGAACCCGGAGGGTCCAGTTGCATGTGGGGCTGCGTAAAGGCTCCCCTGGGGAGTTCACTTCTACCAAAAGCCTTCCTTTGGGGGCACTTTTGGATGGGCGAAAAGGGCTCGCAACGCATTTCCTGGGGCCTGATTTTTCAGTCGTCTTCGATGCCGGCTAGGGCTTTGTTTAGGGATGCTTAGAAACAGCGAACGTGGAGGGTCCAGTTGCATGTGGGGCTGCGTAAAGGCTCCCCTGGGGAGTTCACTTGTATCCAAAGCCTTCCTTTGGGGGCACTTTTGGATGGTCCAAAGGGGCTCGGAAAGCATTTCCTGGGGCCTGATTTTTCACTCGTCTCCGATGATGGCTAGGGCTACGTTAAGTTTGCTCAGGAACAGCGAACCCGGAGGGTCCAGTTGCATGTGGGGCTGCGTAAAGGCTCCCCTGGGGAGTTCACTTGTACCCAAAGCCTTCATTTGGGGGCACATTTGGATGGGCGAAAAGGCCTCGGAATGCATTTCCTGGGGCCTGATTTTTCACTCGTCTCCGATGACGGCTAGGGCTACGTTTAGGTTTGCTCAGTAACAGCGAACCCGGAGGGTCCAGTTGCATGTGGGGCTGCGTAAAGGCTCCCCTGGGGAGATCACTTGTACGCAAAGCCTTCCTTTGGGGGAACTTTTGGATGGGCGAAATGGGCTCGGAACGGATTTCCTGGGGCCTGAATTTTCCGTCGTCTTCGATGCCGGCTAGGGCTATGTTTAGGGATGCTCGGAAACAGCGAACGCGGAGGGTCCAGTTGCATGTGGGGCTGCGTAAAGGCTCCCCTGGGGAGTTCACTTGTACCCAAAGCCTTCCTTTGGTGACACTTTTGGATGGTCCAAAGGGGCTTGCAACGCGTTTTCTGGGGCCCGGGTTTTCAGTCTTCTCCCATGCCGGCTAGGGATATATTTAGGGTTGTTCGAAAAATCGAACCCGGAGGGTCCAGTTGCATGTGGGGCTGCGTAAAGGCTCCCCTGGGGAGTTCACTTGTACCCAAAGCCTTCCTTTGGTGACACTTTTGGATGGTCCAAAGGGGCTTGCAACGCATTTTCTGTGGCCCGGGTTTTCAGTCTTCTCCCATGCCGGCTAGTGATATATTTAGGGTTGCTTTGAAACAGCGAACCCGGAGGGTCCAGTTGCATATGGGGCTGCGTAAATGCTCCCCTGGGAACTTCAGATGTTCCCAAAGCCTTCCTTTGGGGGCACTTTTGGATGGTCCAATGGGGCTTGCAACGCATTTCCTGGGGCCTGATTTTTCAGTCGTCATCGAAGCCGGCTAGGGCTATGTTTAGGGATGCTCAGAAACAGCGATCCCGGAGGGTCCAGTTGCATGTGGGGCTGCGTAAAGGCTCCCCTGGGGAGTTCACTTGTACCCAAAGCCTTCCTTTGGTGACACTTTTGGATGGTCCAAAGGGGCTTGCAACGCGTTTTCTGGGGCCCGGGTTTTCAGTCTTCTCCCATGCCGGCTAGGGATATATTTAGGGTTGTTCGAAAAATCGAACCCGGAGGGTCCAGTTGCATGTGGGGCTGCGTAAAGGCTCCCCTGGGGAGTTCTCTTGTATCCAAAGCCTTCCTTTGGGGGCACTTTTGGATGGGTGAAAAGGGCTCGCAACGCATTTCTTGGGGCCTGATTTTTCAGTCGTCTCCGATGCCGGCTTGTGCTATGTTTAGGGATGCTCGGAAACACCGAACCTGGAGGGTCCAGTTGCATGTGGGGCTGCGTAAAGGCTCCCCTGGGGAGTTCACTTCTACCCAAAGCCTTCCTTTGGGGGCACTTTTGGATGGGCGAAAAGGGCTCGCAACGCATTTCTTGGGGCCTGATTTTTCAGTCGTCTCCGATGACGGCTAGGGCTACGTTTAGGGATGCTTAGAAACAGCGAACGTGGAGGGTCCAGTTGCATGTGGGGCTGCGTAAAGGCTCCCCTGGGGAGTTCACTTGTATCCAAAGCCTTCCTTTGGGGGCACTTTTGGATGGTCCAAAGGGGCTCGCAACACATTTCCTGGGGCCTGATTTTTCACTCGTCTCCGATGATGGCTAGGGCTACGTTAAGTTTGCTCAGGAACAGCGAACTCGGAGGGTCCTGTTACATGTGGGGCTGCGTAAAGGCTCCCCTGGGGAGTTCACTTGTACCCAAAGCCTTCCTTTGGGGGCACTTTTGGATGGGTGAAAAGGGCTCGAAACGAATTTCTTGGGGCCTGATTTTTCAGTCGTCTTCGATGCCGGCTAGGGCTATGTTTAGGGATGGTCGGAAACAGCGAACCCGGAGGGTCCAGTTGCATGTGGGGCTGCGTAAAGGCTCCCCTGGGGAGTTCACTTCTACCCAAAGCCTTCCTTTGGGGGCACATTTGGATGGGCGAAAAGGCCTCGGAATGCATTTCCTGGGGCCTGATTTTTCACTCGTCTCCGATGACAGCTAGGGCTACGTTTAGGTTTGCTCAGGAACAGCGAACCCGGAGGGTCCAGTTGCATGTGGGGCTGCGTAAAGGCTCCCCTGGGAACTTCAGATGTACCCAAAGCCTTCCTTTGGGGGCACTTTTGGATGGTCTAAAGGGGCTAATAACGCATTTCCTGGGGCCTGATTTTTCACTCGTCTCCGATGACGGCTAGGGCTACGTTTAGGTTTGCTCAGGAACAGCGATCCCGGAGGGTCCGGTTGCATATGGGGCTGCGTAAAGGCTCCCCTGGGAACTTCAGATGTACCCAAAGCCTTTTTTTGGGGGCACCTTTGGATGGTCCAATGGGGCTTGCAACGCATTTCCTGGGGCCTGATTTTTCAGTCGTCTTCCATGCCGGCTAGGGCTATGTTTAGGGATGCTCTGAAACAGCGAACCCGGAGGGTCCAGTTGCATGTGGGGCTGCGTAAAGGCTCCCCTGGGGAGTTCTCTTGTACCCAAAGCCTTCCTTTGGTGACACTTTTGGATGGTCCAAAGGGGCTTGCAACGCATTTCCTGGGGCCTGATTTTTCAGTCGTCTTCGATGCCGGCTAGGGCTATGTTTAGGGATGCTCAAAAACAGTGAAACTGGAGTGTCCAGTTGCATGTGGGGCTGCGCAAAGGCTCCCCTGGGGAGTTCACTTGTACCCAAAGCCTTCCTTTGGTGACACTTGTGGATGGTCCAAAGGGGCTTGCAACGCGTTTTCTGGGGCCCGGGTTTTCAGTCTTCTCCCATGCCGGCTAGGGATATATTTAGTGTTGTTCGAAAAATCGAACCCGGAGGGTCCAGTTGCATGTGGGGCTGCGTAAAGGCTCCCCTGGGGAGTTCACTTGTAACCAAAGCCTTTCTTTGGTTACACTTTTGGATGGTCCAAAGGGGCTTGCAATGCATTTTCTGTGGCCCGTGTTTTCAGTCTTCTCCCATGCCGGCTAGGGATATATTTAGGGTTGTTCGAAAAATCGAACCCGGAGGGTCCAGTTGCATGTGGGGCTGCGTAAAGGCTCCCCTGGGGAGTTCACTTGTATCCAAAGCCTTCCTTTGGGGGCACTTTTGGATGGTCCAAAGGGGCTCGCAACACATTTCCTGGGGCCTGATTTTTCACTCGTCTCCGATGATGGCTAGGGCTATGTTTAGGTTTGCTCAGGAACAGCGAACTCGGAGGGTCCTGTTACATGTGGGGCTGCGTAAAGGCTCCCCTGGGGAGTTCACTTGTACCCAAAGCCTTCCTTTGGGGGCACTTTTGGATGGGTGAAAAGGGCTCGCAACGCATTTCTTGGGGCCTGATTTTTCAGTCGTCTTCGATGCCGGCTTGTGCTATGTTTAGGGATGCTCGGAAACAGCGAACCCGGAGGGTCCAGTTGCATGTGGGGCTGCGTAAAGGCTCCCCTGGGGAGTTCACTTCTACCAAAAGCCTTCCTTTGGGGGCACTTTTGGATGGGCGAAAAGGGCTCGCAACGCATTTCCTGGGGCCTGATTTTTCAGTCGTCTTCGATGCCGGCTAGGGCTTTGTTTAGGGATGCTTAGAAACAGCGAACGTGGAGGGTCCAGTTGCATGTGGGGCTGCGTAAAGGCTCCCCTGGGGAGTTCACTTGTATCCAAAGCCTTCCTTTGGGGGCACTTTTGGATGGTCCAAAGGGGCTCGCAACGCATTTCCTGGGGCCTGATTTTTCACTCGTCTCCGATGATGGCTAGGGCTACGTTAAGTTTGCTCAGGAACAGCGATCCCGGAGGGTCCAGTTGCATGTGGGGCTGCGTAAAGGCTCCCCTGGGGAGTTCACTTGTACCCAAAGCCTTCATTTGGGGGCACATTTGGATGGGCGAAAAGGCCTCGGAATGCATTTCCTGGGGCCTGATTTTTCACTCGTCTCCGATGACGGCTAGGGCTACGTTTAGGTTTGCTCAGTAACAGCGAACCCGGAGGGTCCAGTTGCATGTGGGGCTGCGTAAAGGCTCCCCTGGGGAGATCACTTGTACGCAAAGCCTTCCTTTGGGGGAACTTTTGGATGGGCGAAATGGGCTCGGAACGGATTTCCTGGGGCCTGAATTTTCAGTCGTCTTCGATGCCGGCTAGGGCTATGTTTAGGGATGCTCGGAAACAGCGAACGCGGAGGGTCCAGTTGCATGTGGGGCTGCGTAAAGGCTCCCCTGGGGAGTTCACTTGTACCCAAAGCCTTCCTTTGATGACACTTTTGGATGGTCCAAAGGGGCTTGCAACGCGTTTTCTGGGGCCCGGGTTTTCAGTCTTCTCCCATGCCGGCTAGGGATATATTTAGGGTTGTTCGAAAAATCGAACCCGGAGGGTCCAGTTGCATGTGGGGCTGCGTAAAGGCTCCCCTGGGGAGTTCACTTGTACCCAAAGCCTTCCTTTGGTGACACTTTTGGATGGTCCAAAGGGGCTTGCAACGCATTTTCTGTGGCCCGGGTTTTCAGTCTTCTCCCATGCCGGCTAGTGATATATTTAGGGTTGCTTTGAAACAGCGAACCCGGAGGGTCCAGTTGCATATGGGGCTGCGTAAATGCTCCCCTGGGAACTTCAGATGTTCCCAAAGCCTTCCTTTGGGGGCACTTTTGGATGGTCCAATGGGGCTTGCAACGCATTTCCTGGGGCCTGATTTTTCAGTCGTCATCGAAGCCGGCTAGGGCTATGTTTAGGGATGCTCAGAAACAGCGATCCCGGAGGGTCCAGTTGCATGTGGGGCTGCGTAAAGGCTCCCCTGGGGAGTTCACTTGTACCCAAAGCCTTCCTTTGGTGACACTTTTGGATGGTCCAAAGGGGCTTGCAACGCGTTTTCTGGGGCCCGGGTTTTCAGTCTTCTCCCATGCCGGCTAGGGATATATTTAGGGTTGTTCGAAAAATCGAACCCGGAGGGTCCAGTTGCATGTGGGGCTGCGTAAAGGCTCCCCTGGGGAGTTCACTTGTATCCAAAGCCTTCCTTTGGGGGCACTTTTGGATGGGTGAAAAGGGCTCGCAACGCATTTCTTGGGGCCTGATTTTTCAGTCGTCTCCGATGCCGGCTTGTGCTATGTTTAGGGATGCTCGGAAACACCGAACCTGGAGGGTCCAGTTGCATGTGGGGCTGCGTAAAGGCTCCCCTGGGGAGTTCACTTCTACCCAAAGCCTTCCTTTGGGGGCACTTTTGGATGGGCGAAAAGGGCTCGCAACGCATTTCTTGGGGCCTGATTTTTCAGTCGTCTCCGATGACGGCTAGGGCTACGTTTAGGGATGCTTAGAAACAGCGAACGTGGAGGGTCCAGTTGCATGTGGGGCTGCGTAAAGGCTCCCCTGGGGAGTTCACTTGTATCCAAAGCCTTCCTTTGGGGGCACTTTTGGATGGTCCAAAGGGGCTCGCAACACATTTCCTGGGGCCTGATTTTTCACTCGTCTCCGATGATGGCTAGGGCTACGTTAAGTTTGCTCAGGAACAGCGAACTCGGAGGGTCCTGTTACATGTGGGGCTGCGTAAAGGCTCCCCTGGGGAGTTCACTTGTACCCAAAGCCTTCCTTTTGGGGCACTTTTGGATGGGTGAAAAGGGCTCGCAACGAATTTCTTGGGGCCTGATTTTTCAGTCGTCTTCGATGCCGGCTAGGGCTATGTTTAGGGATGGTCGGAAACAGCGAACCCGGAGGGTCCAGTTGCATGTGGGGCTGCGTAAAGGCTCCCCTGGGGAGTTCACTTCTACCCAAAGCCTTCCTTTGGGGGCACATTTGGATGGGCGAAAAGGCCTCGGAATGCATTTCCTGGGGCCTGATTTTTCACTCGTCTCCGATGACAGCTAGGGCTACGTTTAGGTTTGCTCAGGAACAGCGAACCCGGAGGGTCCAGTTGCATGTGGGGCTGCGTAAAGGCTCCCCTGGGAACTTCAGATGTACCCAAAGCCTTCCTTTGGGGGCACTTTTGGATGGTCTAAAGGGGCTAATAACGCATTTCCTGGGGCCTGATTTTTCACTCGTCTCCGATGACGGCTAGGGCTACGTTTAGGTTTGCTCAGGAACAGCGATCCCGGAGGGTCCGGTTGCATATGGGGCTGCGTAAAGGCTCCCCTGGGAACTTCAGATGTACCCAAAGCCTTTTTTTGGGGGCACCTTTGGATGGTCCAATGGGGCTTGCAACGCATTTCCTGGGGCCTGATTTTTCAGTCGTCTTCCATGCCGGCTAGGGCTATGTTTAGGGATGCTCTGAAACAGCGAACCCGGAGGGTCCAGTTGCATGTGGGGCTGCGTAAAGGCTCCCCTGGGGAGTTCTCTTGTACCCAAAGCCTTCCTTTGGTGACACTTTTGGATGGTCCAAAGGGGCTTGCAACGCATTTCCTGGGGCCTGATTTTTCAGTCGTCTTCGATGCCGGCTAGGGCTATGTTTAGGGATGCTCAAAAACAGTGAAACTGGAGTGTCCAGTTGCATGTGGGGCTGCGCAAAGGCTCCCCTGGGGAGTTCACTTGTACCCAAAGCCTTCCTTTGGTGACACTTGTGGGTGGTCCAAAGGGGCTTGCAACGCGTTTTCTGGGGCCCGGGTTTTCAGTCTTCTCCCATGCCGGCTAGGGATATATTTAGTGTTGTTCGAAAAATCGAACCCGGAGGGTCCAGTTGCATGTGGGGCTGCGTAAAGGCTCCCCTGGGGAGTTCACTTGTAACCAAAGCCTTTCTTTGGTTACACTTTTGGATGGTCCAAAGGGGCTTGCAATGCATTTTCTGTGGCCCGTGTTTTCAGTCTTCTCCCATGCCGGCTAGTGATATATTTAGGGTTGCTCTGAAACAGCGAACCCGGAGGGTCCAGTTGCATATGGGGCTGCGTAAAGGCTCCCCTGGGAACTTCAGATGTACCCAAAGCCTTCCTTTGGGGGCACTTTTGGATGGTCCAATGGGGCTTGCAACGCATTTCCTGGGGCCTGATTTTTCAGTCGTCTTCCATGCCGGCTAGGGCTATGTTTAGGGATGCTCGAAAACAGCGAACCCTGAGGGTCCAGTTGCATGTGGGGCTGCGTAAAGGCTCCCCTGGGGAGTTCTCTTGTACCCAAAGCCTTCCTTTGGTGACACTTTTGGATGGGCGAAAAGGGCTCGTACCGCATTTCCTGGGGCCTGATTTTTTAGTCGTCTTCGATGCCGGCTAGGGCTATGTTTAGGGATGCTCAGAAACAGCGAAACCGGAGGGTCCAGTTGCATGTGGGGCTGCGTAAAGGCTCCCCTGGGGAGTTCACTTGTATCCAAAGCCTTCCTTTGGGGGCACT
Source organism: Anas acuta (assembly GCF_963932015.1). Lineage (NCBI taxonomy): Eukaryota > Metazoa > Chordata > Aves > Anseriformes > Anatidae > Anas > Anas acuta. Next base: position 13,335 of record NW_027076098.1, read on the forward strand.
TTTGGATGGTCCAAAGGGGCTCGCAACACATTTCCTGGGGCCTGATTTTTCACTCGTCTCCGATGACGGCTAGGGCTACGTTTAGGTTTGCTCAGGAACAGCGAACTCGGAGGGTCCTGTTACATGTGGGGCTGCGTAAAGGCTCCCCTGGGGAGTTCACTTGTATCCAAAGCCTTCCTTTGGGGGCACTTTTGGATGGGCGAAAAGGGCTCGCAACGCATTTCCTGGGGCCTGATTTTTCAGTCGTCTTCGATGCCGGCTAGGGTTATATTTAGGGTTCTTTGAAAAATCGAACCCGGATGGTCCAGTTGCATGTGGGGCTGCGTAAAGGCTCCCCTGGGGAGTTCACTTGTATCCAAAGCCTTCCTTTGGGGGCACTTTTGGATGGTCCAAAGGGGCTTGCAACGCGTTTTCTGGGGCCCGGGTTTTCAGTCTTCTCCCATGCCGGCTAGGGATATATTTAGGGTTGTTCGGAAAAATATAACCCGGAGGGTCCAGTTGCATGTGGGGCTGCGTAAAGGCTCCCCTGGGGAGTTCACTTCTACCCAAAGCCTTCCTTTGGGGGCACTTTTGGATGGGCGAAAAGGGCTCGCAACGCATTTCCTGGGGCCTGATTTTTAGTCGTCTTCGATGCCGGCTTGTGCTATGTTTAGGAATGCTCGGAAACAGCGAACCCGGAGGGTCCAGTTGCATGTGGGGCTGCGTAAAGGCTCCCCTGGGGAATTCTCTTGTACCCAAAGCCTTCCTTTGGTGACACTTTTGGATGGTCCAAAGGGGCTTGCAACACATTTTCTGTGGCCCGGGTTTTCAGTCTTCTCTCATGCTGGCTAGTGATATATTTAGGGTTGCTTTGAAACAGCGAACCCGGAGGGTCCAGTTGCATATGGGGCTGCGTAAAGGCTCCCCTGGGAACTTCAGATGTACCCAAAGCCTTCCTTTGGGGGCACTTTTGGATGGTCCAATGGGGCTTGCAACGCATTTCCTGGGGCCTGATTTTTCAGTCGTCTTCGATGCCGGTTAGGGATATGTTTAGGGATGCTCAGAAACAGCGAACGCGGAGGGTCCAGTTGCATGTGGGGCTGCGTAAAGGCTCCCCTGGGGAGTTCACTTGTACCCAAAGCCTTCCTTTGGTGACACTTTTGGATGGTCCAAAGGGGCTTGCAACGCGTTTTCTGGGGCCCAGGTTTTCAGTCTTCTCCCATGCCGGCTAGGGTTATGTTTAGGGTTGCTCGGAAAAATCGAACCCGAAGGGTCCAGTTGCATGTGGGGCTGCGTAAAGGCTCCCCTGGGGAGTTCACTTGTACCCAAAGCCTTCCTTTGGGGGCACATTTCGATGGGCGAAAAGGCCTCGGAACGCATTTCCTGGGGCCTGATTTTTCAGTCGTCTCCGATGACGGCTAGGGCTACGTTTAGGTTTGCTCATGAACAGCGAACCCGGAGGGTCCGGTTGCATGTGGGGCTGCGTAAAGGCTCCCCTGGGAACTTCAGATGTACCCAAAGCCTTCCTTTGGGGGCACTTTTGGATGGTCTAAAGGGGCTAATAACGCATTTCCTGGGGCCTGATTTTTCACTCGTCTCCGATGACGGCTAGGGCTACGTTTAGGTTTGCTCAGGAACAGCGATCCCGGAGGGTCCGGTTGCATATGGGGCTGCGTAAAGGCTCCCCTGGGAACTTCAGATGTACCCAAAGCCTTTTTTTGGGGGCACCTTTGGATGGTCCAATGGGGCTTGCAACGCATTTCCTGGGGCCTGATTTTTCAATCGTCTTCCATGCTGGCTAGGGCTATGTTTAGGGATGCTCTGAAACAGCGAACCCGGAGGGTCCAGTTGCATGTGGGGCTGCGTAAAGGCTCCCCTGGGGAGTTCTCTTGTACCCAAAGCCTTCCTTTGGTGACACTTTTGGATGGTCCAAAGGGGCTTGCAACGCATTTCCTGGGGCCTGATTTTTCAGTCGTCTTCGATGCCGGCTAGGGCTATGTTTAGGGATGCTCAAAAACAGTGAAACTGGAGTGTCCAGTTGCATGTGGGGCTGCGCAAAGGCTCCCCTGGGGAGTTCACTTGTACCCAAAGCCTTCCTTTGGTGACACTTGTGGATGGTCCAAAGGGGCTTGCAACGCGTTTTCTGGGGCCCGGGTTTTCAGTCTTCTCCCATGCCGGCTAGGGATATATTTAGTGTTGTTCGAAAAATCGAACCCGGAGGGTCCAGTTGCATGTGGGGCTGCGTAAAGGCTCCCCTGGGGAGTTCACTTGTAACCAAAGCCTTTCTTTGGTTACACTTTTGGATGGTCCAAAGGGGCTTGCAATGCATTTTCTGTGGCCCGTGTTTTCAGTCTTCTCCCATGCCGGCTAGTGATATATTTAGGGTTGCTCTGAAACAGCGAACCCGGAGGGTCCAGTTGCATATGGGGCTGCGTAAAGGCTCCCCTGGGAACTTCAGATGTACCCAAAGCCTTCCTTTGGGGGCACTTTTGGATGGGAGAAAAGGGTTCGTAACGCATTTACTGGGGCTTGATTTTTCAGTAGTCTTCGATGCCGGCTAGGGCTATGTTTAGGGATGCTCAGAAACAGCGAACCCGGAGGGTCCAGTTGCATGTGGGGCTGCGTAAAGGCTCCCCTGGGGAGTTCACTTGTATCCAAAGCCTTCCTTTGGGGGCACTTTTGGATGGTCCAAAGGGGCTCGCAACACATTTCCTGGGGCCTGATTTTTCACTCGTCTCCGATGACGGCTAGGGCTACGTTTAGGTTTGCTCAGGAACAGCGAACTCGGAGGGTCCTGTTACATGTGGGGCTGCGTAAAGGCTCCCCTGGGGAGTTCACTTGTATCCAAAGCCTTCCTTTGGGGGCACTTTTGGATGGGCGAAAAGGGCTCGCAACGCATTTCCTGGGGCCTGATTTTTCAGTCGTCTTCGATGCCGGCTAGGGTTATATTTAGGGTTCTTTGAAAAATCGAACCCGGATGGTCCAGTTGCATGTGGGGCTGCGTAAAGGCTCCCCTGGGGAGTTCACTTGTATCCAAAGCCTTCCTTTGGGGGCACTTTTGGATGGTCCAAAGGGGCTTGCAACGCGTTTTCTGGGGCCCGGGTTTTCAGTCTTCTCCCATGCCGGCTAGGGATATATTTAGGGTTGTTCGGAAAAATATAACCCGGAGGGTCCAGTTGCATGTGGGGCTGCGTAAAGGCTCCCCTGGGGAGTTCACTTCTACCCAAAGCCTTCCTTTGGGGGCACTTTTGGATGGGCGAAAAGGGCTCGCAACGCATTTCCTGGGGCCTGATTTTTAGTCGTCTTCGATGCCGGCTTGTGCTATGTTTAGGAATGCTCGGAAACAGCGAACCCGGAGGGTCCAGTTGCATGTGGGGCTGCGTAAAGGCTCCCCTGGGGAATTCTCTTGTACCCAAAGCCTTCCTTTGGTGACACTTTTGGATGGTCCAAAGGGGCTTGCAACACATTTTCTGTGGCCCGGGTTTTCAGTCTTCTCTCATGCTGGCTAGTGATATATTTAGGGTTGTTTTGAAACAGCGAACCCGGAGGGTCCAGTTGCATATGGGGCTGCGTAAAGGCTCCCCTGGGAACTTCAGATGTACCCAAAGCCTTCCTTTGGGGGCACTTTTGGATGGTCCAATGGGGCTTGCAACGCATTTCCTGGGGCCTGATTTTTCAGTCGTCTTCGATGCCGGTTAGGGATATGTTTAGGGATGCTCAGAAACAGCGAACGCGGAGGGTCCAGTTGCATGTGGGGCTGCGTAAAGGCTCCCCTGCGGAGTTCACTTGTACCCAAAGCCTTCCTTTGGTGACACTTTTGGATGGTCCAAAGGGGCTTGCAACGCGTTTTCTGGGGCCCAGGTTTTCAGTCTTCTCCCATGCCGGCTAGGGTTATGTTTAGGGTTGCTCGGAAAAATCGAACCCGAAGGGTCCAGTTGCATGTGGGGCTGCGTAAAGGCTCCCCTGGGGAGTTCACTTGTACCCAAAGCCTTCCTTTGGGGGCACATTTCGATGGGCGAAAAGGCCTCGGAACGCATTTCCTGGGGCCTGATTTTTCAGTCGTCTCCGATGACGGCTAGGGCTACGTTTAGGTTTGCTCATGAACAGCGAACCCGGAGGGTCCGGTTGCATGTGGGGCTGCGTAAAGGCTCCCCTGGGAACTTCAGATGTACCCAAAGCCTTCCTTTGGGGGCACTTTTGGATGGTCTAAAGGGGCTAATAACGCATTTCCTGGGGCCTGATTTTTCACTCGTCTCCGATGACGGCTAGGGCTACGTTTAGGTTTGCTCAGGAACAGCGATCCCGGAGGGTCCGGTTGCATATGGGGCTGCGTAAAGGCTCCCCTGGGAACTTCAGATGTACCCAAAGCCTTTTTTTGGGGGCACCTTTGGATGGTCCAATGGGGCTTGCAACGCATTTCCTGGGGCCTGATTTTTCAATCGTCTTCCATGCCGGCTAGGGCTATGTTTAGGGATGCTCTGAAACAGCGAACCCGGAGGGTCCGGTTGCATGTGGGGCTGCGTAAAGGCTCCCCTGGGGAGTTCTCTTGTACCCAAAGCCTTCCTTTGGTGACACTTTTGGATGGTCCAAAGGGGCTTGCAACGCATTTCCTGGGGCCTGATTTTTCAGTCGTCTTCGATGCCGGCTAGGGCTATGTTTAGGGATGCTCAAAAAACAGTGAAACTGGAGTGTCCAGTTGCATGTGGGGCTGCGCAAAGGCTCCCCTGGGGAGTTCACTTGTACCCAAAGCCTTCCTTTGGTGACACTTGTGGATGGTCCAAAGGGGCTTGCAACGCGTTTTCTGGGGCCCGGGTTTTCAGTCTTCTCCCATGCCGGCTAGGGATATATTTAGTGTTGTTCGAAAAATCGAACCCGGAGGGTCCAGTTGCATGTGGGGCTGCGTAAAGGCTCCCCTGGGGAGTTCACTTGTAACCAAAGCCTTTCTTTGGTTACACTTTTGGATGGTCCAAAGGGGCTTGCAATGCATTTTCTGTGGCCCGTGTTTTCAGTCTTCTCCCATGCCGGCTAGTGATATATTTAGGGTTGCTCTGAAACAGCGAACCCGGAGGGTCCAGTTGCATATGGGGCTGCGTAAAGGCTCCCCTGGGAACTTCAGATGTACCCAAAGCCTTCCTTTGGGGGCACTTTTGGATGGTCCAATGGGGCTTGCAACGCATTTCCTGGGGCCTGATTTTTCAGTCGTCTTCCATGCCGGCTAGGGCTATGTATAGGGATGCTCGAAAACAGCGAACCCTGAGGGTCCAGTTGCATGTGGGGCTGCGTAAAGGCTCCCCTGGGGAGTTCTCTTGTACCCAAAGCCTTCCTTTGGTGACACTTTTGGATGGTCCAAGGGGGCTTGCAACGCGTTTTCTGGGGCCCAGGTTTTCAGTCTTCTCCCATGCCGGCTAGGGTTATGTTTAGGGTTGCTCGGAAAAATCGAACCCGAAGGGTCCAGTTGCATGTGGGGCTGCGTAAAGGCTCCCCTGGGGAGTTCACTTGTACCCAAAGCCTTCCTTTGGGGGCACATTTCGATGGGCGAAAAGGCCTCGGAACGCATTTCCTGGGGCCTGATTTTTCAGTCGTCTCCGATGACGGCTAGGGCTACGTTTAGGTTTGCTCATGAACAGCGAACCCGGAGGGTCCGGTTGCATGTGGGGCTGCGTAAAGGCTCCCCTGGGGAGTTCTCTTGTACCCAAAGCCTTCCTTTGGTGACACTTTTGGATGGTCCAAAGGGGCTTGCAACGCGTTTTCTGGGGCCCGGGTTTTCAGTCTTCTCCCATGCCGGCTAGGGATATATTAAGTGTTGCTAGGAAAAATCGAACCCGAAGGGTCCAGTTGCATGTGGCGCTGCGTAAAGACTCCCCTGGGGAGTTCACTTGTACCCAAAGCCTTCCTTTGGGGACACTTTTGGATGGTCCAAAGGGGCTCGCAACACATTTCCTGGGGCCTGATTTTTCACTCGTCTCCGATGATGGCTAGGGCTATGTTTAGGTTTGCTCAGGAACAGCGAACTCGGAGGGTCCAGTTGCATGTGGGGCTGCGTAAAGGCTCCCCTGGGGAGTTCACTTGTACCCAAAGCCTTCCTTTGGGGGCACTTTTGGATGGGTGAAAAGGGCTCGCAACGCATTTCTTGGGGCCTGATTTTTCAGTCGTCTTCGATGCCGGCTTGTGCTATGTTTAGGGATGCTCGGAAACAGCGAACCCGGAGGGTCCAGTTGCATGTGGGGCTGCGTAAAGGCTCCCCTGGGGAGTTCACTTCTACCCAAAGCCTTCCTTTGGGGGCACTTTTGGATGGGCGAAAAGGGCTCGCAACGCATTTCCTGGGGCCTGATTTTTCAGTCGTCTTCGATGCCGGCTAGGGCTTTGTTTAAGGATGCTTAGAAACAGCGAACGCGGAGGGTCCAGTTGCATATGGGGCTGCGTAAAGGCTCCCCTGGGAACTTCAGATGTACCCAAAGCCTTCCTTTGGGGCACTTTTGGATGGTCCAATGGGGCTTGCATCGCATTTCCTGGGGCCTGATTTTTCAGTCGTCTCCGATGACGGCTAGGGCTACGTTTAGGGATGCTCAGAAACAGCGAACCCGGAGGGTCCAGTTGCATGTGGGGCTGCGTAAAGGCTCCCCTGGGGAGTTCACTTGTACCCAAAGCCTTCCTTTGGTGGCACTTTTGGATGGTCCAAAGGGGCTTGCAACGCATTTTCTGGGGCCCGGGTTTTCAGTCTTCTCCCATGCCGGCTAGGGATATATTTAGGGTTGTTCGGAAAAATATAACCCGGAGGGTCCAGTTGCATGTGGGGCTGTGTAAAGGCTCCCCTGGGGAGTTCACTTCTACCCAAAGCCTTCCTTTGGGGGCACTTTTGGATGGGCGAAAAGGGCTCGCAACGCATTTCCTGGGGCCTGATTTTTAGTCGTCTTCGATGCCGGCTTGTGCTATGTTTAGGAATGCTCGGAAACAGCGAACCCGGAGGGTCCAGTTGCATGTGGGGCTGCGTAAAGGCTCCCCTGGGGAGTTCACTTGTACCCAAAGCCTTCCTTTGGTGACACTTTTGGATGGTCCAAAGGGGCTTGCAACACATTTTCTGTGGCCCTGGTTTTCAGTCTTCTCTCATGCCGGCTAGTGATATATTTAGGGTTGCTTTGAAACAGCGAACGTGGAGGGTCCAGTTGCATATGGGGCTGCGTAAAGGCTCCCCTGGGAACTTCAGATGTACCCAAAGCCTTCCTTTGGGGGCACTTTTGGATGGGTGAAAAGGGCTCGCAACGCATTTCTTGGGGCCTGATTTTTCAGTCGTCTTCGATGCCGGCTTGTGCTATGTTTAGGGATGCTCGGAAACAGCGAACCCGGAGGGTCCAGTTGCATGTGGGGCTGCGTAAAGGCTCCCCTGGGGAGTTCACTTCTACCCAAAGCCTTCCTTTGGGGGCACTTTTGGATGGGCGAAAAGGGCTCGCAACGCATTTCCTGGGGCCTGATTTTTCAGTCGTCTTCGATGCCGGCTAGGGCTTTGTTTAAGGATGCTTAGAAACAGCGAACGCGGAGGGTCCAGTTGCATATGGGGCTGCGTAAAGGCTCCCCTGGGAACTTCAGATGTACCCAAAGCCTTCCTTTGGGGCACTTTTGGATGGTCCAATGGGGCTTGAATCGCATTTCCTGGGGCCTGATTTTTCAGTCGTCTCCGATGACCGCTAGGGCTACGTTTAGGGATGCTCAGAAACAGCGAACCCGGAGGGTCCAGTTGCATGTGGGGCTGCGTAAAGGCTCCCCTGGGGAGTTCACTTGTACCCAAAGCCTTCCTTTGGTGGCACTTTTGGATGGTCCAAAGGGGCTTGCAACGCATTTTCTGGGGCCCGGGTTTTCAGTCTTCTCCCATGCCGGCTAGGGATATATTAAGTGTTGCTAGGAAAAATCGAACCCGAAGGGTCCAGTTGCATGTGGCGCTGCGTAAAGACTCCCCTGGGGAGTTCACTTGTACCCAAAGCCTTCCTTTGGGGACACTTTTGGATGGGTGAAAAGGGCTCGCAACGCATTTCTTGGGGCCTGATTTTTCAGTCGTCTTCGATGCCGGCTTGTGCTATGTTTAGGGATGCTCGGAAACAGCGAACCCGGAGGGTCCAGTTGCATGTGGGGCTGCGTAAAGGCTCCCCTGGGGAGTTCACTTCTACCCAAAGCCTTCCTTTGGGGCACTTTTGGATGGTCCAATGGGGCTTGCATCGCATTTCCTGGGGCCTGATTTTTCAGTCGTCTCCGATGACGGCTAGGGCTACGTTTACGGATGCTCAGAAACAGCGAACCCGGAGGGTCCAGTTGCATATGGGGCTGCGTAAAGGCTCCCCTGGGGAGTTCACTTGTACCCAAAGCCTTCCTTTGGTGGCACTTTTGGATGGTCCAAAGGGGCTTGCAACGCATTTTCTGGGGCCCGGGTTTTCAGTCTTCTCCCATGCCGGCTAGGGTTATGTTTAGGGTTGCTCGGAAAAATCGAACCCGGAGGGTCCAGTTGCATATGGGGCTGCGTAAAGGCTCCCCTGGGGAGTTCACTTGTACCCAAAGCCTTCCTTTGGGGGCACATTTGGATGCGCGAAAAGGCCTCGGAACGCATTTCCTGGGGCCTGATTTTTCACTCGTCTCCGATGACGGCTAGGGCTACGTTTAGGTTTGCTCAGGAACAGCGAACCCGGAGGGTCCAGTTGTATGTGGGGCTGTGTAAAGGCTCCCCTGGAGAGTTCTCTTGTACCCAAAGTCTTCCTTTGGGGGCACTTTTGGATGGGCGAAAAGGGCTCGTACCGCATTTCCTGGGGCCTGATTTTTTAGTCGTCTTCGATGCCGGCTAGGGCTATGTTTAGGGATGCTCAGAAACAGCGAAACCGGAGGGTCCAGTTGCATGTGGGGCTGCGTAAAGGCTCCCCTGGGGAGTTCACTTGTATCCAAAGCCTTCCTTTGGGGACACTTTTGGATGGGCGAAAAGGGCTCGCAACGCATTTCCTGGGGCCTGATTTTTCAGTCGTCTTCGATGCCGGCTAGGGTTATATTTAGGGTTCTTTGAAAAATCGAACCCGGATGGTCCAGTTGCATGTGGGGCTGCGTAAAGGCTCCCCTGGGGAGTTCACTTGTATCCAAAGCCTTCCTTTGGGGGCACTTTTGGATGGTCCAAAGGGGCTCGGAACGCATTTCCTGGGGCCTGATTTTTCACTCGTCTCCGATGACGGCTAGGGCTATGTTTAGGGATGCTCAGAAAAAGCGAACCCGGAGGGTCCAGTTGCATGTGGGGCTGTGTAAAGGCTCCCCTGGGGAGTTCACTTGTACCCAAAGCCTTCCTTTGGTGACACTTTTGGATGGTCCAAAGGGGCTTGCAACGCATTTTCTGGGTCCCGGGTTTTCAGTCTTCTCCCATGCCGGCTAGGGATATATTTAGGCTTGTTCGGAAAAATATAACCCGGAGGGTCCAGTTGCATGTGGGGCTGCGTAAAGGCTCCCCTGGGGAGTTCACTTCTACCCAAAGCCTTCCTTTGGGGGCACTTTTGGATGGGTGAAAAGGGCTCGCAACGCATTTCTTGGGGCCTGATTTTTCAGTCGTCTTCGATGCCGGCTTGTGCTATGTTTAGGGATGCTCGGAAACAGCGAACCCGGAGGGTCCAGTTGCATGTGGGGCTGCGTAAAGGCTCCCCTGGGGAGTTCACTTCTACCCAAAGCCTTCCTTTGGGGGCACTTTTGGATGGGCGAAAAGGGCTCGCAACGCATTTCCTGGGGCCTGATTTTTCAGTCGTCTTCGATGCCGGCTAGGGCTTTGTTTAAGGATGCTTAGAAACAGCGAACGCGGAGGGTCCAGTTGCATATGGGGCTGCGTAAAGGCTCCCCTGGGAACTTCAGATGTACCCAAAGCCTTCCTTTGGGGCACTTTTGGATGGTCCAATGGGGCTTGAATCGCATTTCCTGGGGCCTGATTTTTCAGTCGTCTCCGATGACGGCTAGGGCTACGTTTAGGGATGCTCAGAAACAGCGAACCCGGAGGGTCCAGTTGCATGTGGGGCTGCGTAAAGGCTCCCCTGGGGAGTTCACTTGTACCCAAAGCCTTCCTTTGGTGGCACTTTTGGATGGTCCAAAGGGGCTTGCAACGCATTTTCTGGGGCCCGGGTTTTCAGTCTTCTCCCATGCCGGCTAGGGATATATTAAGTGTTGCTAGGAAAAATCGAACCCGAAGGGTCCAGTTGCATGTGGCGCTGCGTAAAGACTCCCCTGGGGAGTTCACTTGTACCCAAAGCCTTCCTTTGGGGACACTTTTGGATGGTCCAAAGGGGCTCGCAATACATTTCTTGGGGCCTGATTTTTCACTCGTCTCCGATGATGGCTAGGGCTATGTTTAGGTTTGCTCAGGAACAGCGAACCCGGAGGGTCCAGTTGCATGTGGGGCTGCGTAAAGGCTCCCCTGGGGAGTTCACTTCTACCCAAAGCCTTCCTTTGGGGGCACTTTTGGATGGGTGAAAAGGGCTCGCAACGCATTTCTTGGGGCCTGATTTTTCAGTCGTCTTCGATGCCGGCTTGTGCTATGTTTAGGGATGCTCGGAAACAGCGAACGCGGAGGGTCCAGTTGCATGTGGGGCTGCGTAAAGGCTCCCCTGGGGAGTTCACTTGTACCCAAAGCCTTCCTTTGGGGGCACTTTTGGATGGGCGAAAAGGGCTCGCAACGCATTTCCTGGGGCCTGATTTTTCAGTCGTCTTCGATGCCGGCTAGGGCTTTGTTTAAGGATGCTTAGAAACAGCGAACGCGGAGGGTCCAGTTGTATATGGGGCTGCGTAAAGGCTCCCCTGGGAACTTCAGATGTACCCAAAGCCTTCCTTTGGGGCACTTTTGGATGGTCCAATGGGGCTTGCATCGCATTTCCTGGGGCCTGATTTTTCAGTCGTCTCCGATGACGGCTAGGGCTACGTTTACGGATGCTCAGAAACAGCGAACCCGGAGGGTCCAGTTGCATGTGGGGCTGCGTAAAGGCTCCCCTGGGGAGTTCACTTGTACCCAAAGCCTTCCTTTGGTGGCACTTTTGGATGGTCCAAAGGGGCTTGCAACGCATTTTCTGGGGCCCGGGTTTTCAGTCTTCTCCCATGCCGGCTAGGGTTATGTTTAGGGTTGCTCGGAAAAATCGAACCCGGAGGGTCCAGTTGCATATGGGGCTGCGTAAAGGCTCCCCTGGGGAGTTCACTTGTACCCAAAGCCTTCCTTTGGGGGCACATTTGGATGCGCGAAAAGGCCTCGGAACGCATTTCCTGGGGCCTGATTTTTCACTCGTCTCCGATGACGGCTAGGGCTACGTTTAGGTTTGCTCAGGAACAGCGAACCCGGAGGGTCCAGTTGTATGTGGGGCTGTGTAAAGGCTCCCCTGGAGAGTTCTCTTGTACCCAAAGTCTTCCTTTGGGGACACTTTTGGATGGGCGAAAAGGGCTCGCAACGCATTTCCTGGGGCCTGATTTTTCAGTCGTCTTCGATGCCGGCTAGGGTTATATTTAGGGTTCTTTGAAAAATCGAACCCGGATGGTCCAGTTGCATGTGGGGCTGCGTAAAGGCTCCCCTGGGGAGTTCACTTGTATCCAAAGCCTTCCTTTGGGGGCACTTTTGGATGGTCCAAAGGGGCTCGGAACGCATTTCCTGGGGCCTGATTTTTCACTCGTCTCCAATGACGGCTAGGGCTATGTTTAGGGATGCTCAGAAAAAGCGAACCCGGAGGGTCCAGTTGCATGTGGGGCTGTGTAAAGGCTCCCCTGGGGAGTTCACTTGTACCCAAAGCCTTCCTTTGGTGACACTTTTGGATGGTCCAAAGGGGCTTGCAACGCATTTTCTGGGTCCCGGGTTTTCAGTCTTCTCCCATGCCGGCTAGGGATATATTTAGGCTTGTTCGGAAAAATATAACCCGGAGGGTCCAGTTGCATGTGGGGCTGCGTAAAGGCTCCCCTGGGGAGTTCACTTGTACCCAAAGCCTTCCTTTGGGGGCACTTTTGGATGGGCGAAAAGGGCTCGCAACGCATTTCCTGGGGCCTGATTTTTAGTCGTCTTCGATGCCGGCTTGTGCTATGTTTAGGAATGCTCGGAAACAGCGAACCCGGAGGGTCCAGTTGCATATGGGGCTGCGTAAAGGCTCCCCTGGGAACTTCAGATGTACCCAAAGCCTTCCTTTGGGGCACTTTTGGATGGTCCAATGGGGCTTGAATCGCATTTCCTGGGGCCTGATTTTTCAGTCGTCTCCGATGACGGCTAGGGCTACGTTTAGGGATGCTCAGAAACAGCGAACCCGGAGGGTCCAGTTGCATGTGGGGCTGCGTAAAGGCTCCCCTGGGGAGTTCACTTGTACCCAAAGCCTTCCTTTGGTGGCACTTTTGGATGGTCCAAAGGGGCTTGCAACGCATTTTCTGGGGCCCGGGTTTTCAGTCTTCTCCCATGCCGGCTAGGGATATATTAAGTGTTGCTAGGAAAAATCGAACCCGAAGGGTCCAGTTGCATGTGGCGCTGCGTAAAGACTCCCCTGGGGAGTTCACTTGTACCCAAAGCCTTCCTTTGGGGACACTTTTGGATGGTCCAAAGGGGCTCGCAATACATTTCCTGGGGCCTGATTTTTCACTCGTCTCCGATGATGGCTAGGGCTATGTTTAGGTTTGCTCAGGAACAGCGAACTCGGAGGGTCCAGTTGCATGTGGGGCTGCGTAAAGGCTCCCTGGGGAGTTCACTTGTACCCAAAGCCTTCCTTTGGGGGCACTTTTGGATGGGCGAAAAGGGCTCGCAACGCATTTCCTGGGGCCTGATTTTTCACTCGTCTTCGATGCCGGCTAGGGCTTTGTTTAAGGATGCTTAGAAACAGCGAACGCGGAGGGTCCAGTTGTATATGGGGCTGCGTAAAGGCTCCCCTGGGGAGTTCACTTGTATCCAAAGCCTTCCTTTGGGGACACTTTTGGATGGGCGAAAAGGGCTCGCAACGCATTTCCTGGGGCCTGATTTTTCAGTCGTCTTCGATGCCGGCTAGGGTTATATTTAGGGTTCTTTGAAAAATCGAACCCGGATGGTCCAGTTGCATGTGGGGCTGCGTAAAGGCTCCCCTGGGGAGTTCACTTGTATCCAAAGCCTTCCTTTGGGGGCACTTTTGGATGGTCCAAAGGGGCTCGGAACGCATTTCCTGGGGCCTGATTTTTCACTCGTCTCCGATGACGGCTAGGGCTATGTTTAGGGATGCTCAGAAAAAGCGAACCCGGAGGGTCCAGTTGCATGTGGGGCTGTGTAAAGGCTCCCCTGGGGAGTTCACTTGTACCCAAAGCCTTCCTTTGGTGACACTTTTGGATGGTCCAAAGGGGCTTGCAACGCATTTTCTGGGTCCCGGGTTTTCAGTCTTCTCCCATGCCGGCTAGGGATATATTTAGGCTTGTTCGGAAAAATATAACCCGGAGGGTCCAGTTGCATGTGGGGCTGCGTAAAGGCTCCCCTGGGGAGTTCACTTCTACCCAAAGCCTTCCTTTGGGGGCACTTTTGGATGGGTGAAAAGGGCTCGCAACGCATTTCTTGGGGCCTGATTTTTCAGTCGTCTTCGATGCCGGCTTGTGCTATGTTTAGGGATGCTCGGAAACAGCGAACCCGGAGGGTCCAGTTGCATGTGGGGCTGCGTAAAGGCTCCCCTGGGGAGTTCACTTCTACCCAAAGCCTTCCTTTGGGAGCACTTTTGGATGGGCGAAAAGGGCTCGCAACGCATTTCCTGGGGCCTGATTTTTCAGTCGTCTTCGATGCCGGCTAGGGCTTTGTTTAAGGATGCTTAGAAACAGCGAACGCGGAGGGTCCAGTTGCATATGGGGCTGCGTAAAGGCTCCCCTGGGAACTTCAGATGTACCCAAAGCCTTCCTTTGGGGCACTTTTGGATGGTCCAATGGGGCTTGAATCGCATTTCCTGGGGCCTGATTTTTCAGTCGTCTCCGATGACGGCTAGGGCTACGTTTAGGGATGCTCAGAAACAGCGAACCCGGAGGGTCCAGTTGCATGTGGGGCTGCGTAAAGGCTCCCCTGGGGAGTTCACTTGTACCCAAAGCCTTCCTTTGGTGGCACTTTTGGATGGTCCAAAGGGGCTTGCAACGCATTTTCTGGGGCCCGGGTTTTCAGTCTTCTCCCATGCCGGCTAGGGATATATTAAGTGTTGCTAGGAAAAATCGAACCCGAAGGGTCCAGTTGCATGTGGCGCTGCGTAAAGACTCCCCTGGGGAGTTCACTTGTACCCAAAGCCTTCCTTTGGGGACACTTTCGGATGGTCCAAAGGGGCTCGCAATACATTTCTTGGGGCCTGATTTTTCACTCGTCTCCGATGATGGCTAGGGCTATGTTTAGGTTTGCTCAGGAACAGCGAACCCGGAGGGTCCAGTTGCATGTGGGGCTGCGTAAAGGCTCCCCTGGGGAGTTCACTTCTACCCAAAGCCTTCCTTTGGGGGCACTTTTGGATGGGTGAAAAGGGCTCGCAACGCATTTCTTGGGGCCTGATTTTTCAGTCGTCTTCGATGCCGGCTTGTGCTATGTTTAGGGATGCTCGGAAACAGCGAACGCGGAGGGTCCAGTTGCATGTGGGGCTGCGTAAAGGCTCCCCTGGGGAGTTCACTTGTACCCAAAGCCTTCCTTTGGGGGCACTTTTGGATGGGCGAAAAGGGCTCGCAACGCATTTCCTGGGGCCTGATTTTTCAGTCGTCTTCGATGCCGGCTAGGGCTTTGTTTAAGGATGCTTAGAAACAGCGAACGCGGAGGGTCCAGTTGTATATGGGGCTGCGTAAAGGCTCCCCTGGGAACTTCAGATGTACCCAAAGCCTTCCTTTGGGGCACTTTTGGATGGTCCAATGGGGCTTGCATCGCATTTCCTGGGGCCTGATTTTTCAGTCGTCTCCGATGACGGCTAGGGCTACGTTTACGGATGCTCAGAAACAGCGAACCCGGAGGGTCCAGTTGCATGTGGGGCTGCGTAAAGGCTCCCCTGGGGAGTTCACTTGTACCCAAAGCCTTCCTTTGGTGGCACTTTTGGATGGTCCAAAGGGGCTTGCAACGCATTTTCTGGGGCCCGGGTTTTCAGTCTTCTCCCATGCCGGCTAGGGTTATGTTTAGGGTTGCTCGGAAAAATCGAACCCGGAGGGTCCAGTTGCATATGGGGCTGCGTAAAGGCTCCCCTGGGGAGTTCACTTGTACCCAAAGCCTTCCTTTGGGGGCACATTTGGATGCGCGAAAAGGCCTCGGAACGCATTTCCTGGGGCCTGATTTTTCACTCGTCTCCGATGACGGCTAGGGCTACGTTTAGGTTTGCTCAGGAACAGCGAACCCGGAGGGTCCAGTTGTATGTGGGGCTGTGTAAAGGCTCCCCTGGAGAGTTCTCTTGTACCCAAAGTCTTCCTTTGGGGGCACTTTTGGATGGGCGAAAAGGGCTCGTACCGCATTTCCTGGGGCCTGATTTTTTAGTCGTCTTCGATGCCGGCTAGGGCTATGTTTAGGGATGCTCAGAAACAGCGAAACCGGAGGGTCCAGTTGCATGTGGGGCTGCGTAAAGGCTCCCCTGGGGAGTTCACTTGTATCCAAAGCCTTCCTTTGGGGACACTTTTGGATGGGCGAAAAGGGCTCGCAACGCATTTCCTGGGGCCTGATTTTTCAGTCGTCTTCGATGCCGGCTAGGGTTATATTTAGGGTTCTTTGAAAAATCGAACCCGGATGGTCCAGTTGCATGTGGGGCTGCGTAAAGGCTCCCCTGGGGAGTTCACTTGTATCCAAAGCCTTCCTTTGGGGGCACTTTTGGATGGTCCAAAGGGGCTCGGAACGCATTTCCTGGGGCCTGATTTTTCACTCGTCTCCAATGACGGCTAGGGCTATGTTTAGGGATGCTCAGAAAAAGCGAACCCGGAGGGTCCAGTTGCATGTGGGGCTGTGTAAAGGCTCCCCTGGGGAGTTCACTTGTACCCAAAGCCTTCCTTTGGTGACACTTTTGGATGGTCCAAAGGGGCTTGCAACGCATTTTCTGGGTCCCGGGTTTTCAGTCTTCTCCCATGCCGGCTAGGGATATATTTAGGCTTGTTCGGAAAAATATAACCCGGAGGGTCCAGTTGCATGTGGGGCTGCGTAAAGGCTCCCCTGGGGAGTTCACTTGTACCCAAAGCCTTCCTTTGGGGGCACTTTTGGATGGGCGAAAAGGGCTCGCAACGCATTTCCTGGGGCCTGATTTTTAGTCGTCTTCGATGCCGGCTTGTGCTATGTTTAGGAATGCTCGGAAACAGCGAACCCGGAGGGTCCAGTTGCATATGGGGCTGCGTAAAGGCTCCCCTGGGAACTTCAGATGTACCCAAAGCCTTCCTTTGGGGCACTTTTGGATGGTCCAATGGGGCTTGAATCGCATTTCCTGGGGCCTGATTTTTCAGTCGTCTCCGATGACGGCTAGGGCTACGTTTAGGGATGCTCAGAAACAGCGAACCCGGAGGGTCCAGTTGCATGTGGGGCTGCGTAAAGGCTCCCCTGGGGAGTTCACTTGTACCCAAAGCCTTCCTTTGGTGGCACTTTTGGATGGTCCAAAGGGGCTTGCAACGCATTTTCTGGGGCCCGGGTTTTCAGTCTTCTCCCATGCCGGCTAGGGATATATTAAGTGTTGCTAGGAAAAATCGAACCCGAAGGGTCCAGTTGCATGTGGCGCTGCGTAAAGACTCCCCTGGGGAGTTCACTTGTACCCAAAGCCTTCCTTTGGGGACACTTTTGGATGGTCCAAAGGGGCTCGCAATACATTTCCTGGGGCCTGATTTTTCACTCGTCTCCGATGATGGCTAGGGCTATGTTTAGGTTTGCTCAGGAACAGCGAACTCGGAGGGTCCAGTTGCATGTGGGGCTGCGTAAAGGCTCCCTGGGGAGTTCACTTGTACCCAAAGCCTTCCTTTGGGGGCACTTTTGGATGGGCGAAAAGGGCTCGCAACGCATTTCCTGGGGCCTGATTTTTCAGTCGTCTTCGATGCCGGCTAGGGCTTTGTTTAAGGATGCTTAGAAACAGCGAACGCGGAGGGTCCAGTTGTATATGGGGCTGCGTAAAGGCTCCCCTGGGAACTTCAGATGTACCCAAAGCCTTCCTTTGGGGCACTTTTGGATGGTCCAATGGGGCTTGCATCGCATTTCCTGGGGCCTGATTTTTCAGTCGTCTCCGATGACGGCTAGGGCTACGTTTACGGATGCTCAGAAACAGCGAACCCGGAGGGTCCAGTTGCATGTGGGGCTGCGTAAAGGCTCCCCTGGGGAGTTCACTTGTACCCAAAGCCTTCCTTTGGTGGCACTTTTGGATGGTCCAAAGGGGCTTGCAACGCATTTTCTGGGGCCCGGGTTTTCAGTCTTCTCCCATGCCGGCTAGGGTTATGTTTAGGGTTGCTCGGAAAAATCGAACCCGGAGGGTCCAGTTGCATATGGGGCTGCGTAAAGGCTCCCCTGGGGAGTTCACTTGTACCCAAAGCCTTCCTTTGGGGGCACATTTGGATGCGCGAAAAGGCCTCGGAACGCATTTCCTGGGGCCTGATTTTTCACTCGTCTCCGATGACGGCTAGGGCTACGTTTAGGTTTGCTCAGGAACAGCGAACCCGGAGGGTCCAGTTGTATGTGGGGCTGTGTAAAGGCTCCCCTGGAGAGTTCTCTTGTACCCAAAGTCTTCCTTTGGGGGCACTTTTGGATGGGCGAAAAGGGCTCGTACCGCATTTCCTGGGGCCTGATTTTTTAGTCGTCTTCGATGCCGGCTAGGGCTATGTTTAGGGATGCTCAGAAACAGCGAAACCGGAGGGTCCAGTTGCATGTGGGGCTGCGTAAAGGCTCCCCTGGGGAGTTCACTTGTATCCAAAGCCTTCCTTTGGGGGCACTTTTGGATGGTCCAAAGGGGCTCGCAACGCATTTCCTGGGGCCTGATTTTTCACTCGTCTCCGATGATGGCTAGGGCTACGTTTAGGTTTGCTCAGGAACAGCGAACTCGGAGGGTCCTGTTACATATGGGGCTGCGTAAAGTCTCCCCTGGGGAGTTCACTTGTATCCAAAGCCTTCCTTTGGGGGCACTTTTGGATGGGCGAAAAGGGCTCGCAACGCATTTCCTGGGGCCTGATTTTTCAGTCGTCTTCGATGCCGGCTAGGGTTATATTTAGGGTTCTTTGAAAAATCGAACCCGGATGGTCCAGTTGCATGTGGGGCTGCGTAAAGGCTCCCCTGGGGAGTTCACTTGTATCCAAAGCCTTCCTTTGGGGGCACTTTTGGATGGTCCAAAGGGGCTCGGAACGCATTTCCTGGGGCCTGATTTTTCACTCGTCTCCAATGACGGCTAGGGCTATGTTTAGGGATGCTCAGAAAAAGCGAACCCGGAGGGTCCAGTTGCATGTGGGGCTGTGTAAAGGCTCCCCTGGGGAGTTCACTTGTACCCAAAGCCTTCCTTTGGTGACACTTTTGGATGGTCCAAAGGGGCTTGCAACGCATTTTCTGGGTCCCGGGTTTTCAGTCTTCTCCCATGCCGGCTAGGGATATATTTAGGCTTGTTCGGAAAAATATAACCCGGAGGGTCCAGTTGCATGTGGGGCTGCGTAAAGGCTCCCCTGGGGAGTTCACTTCTACCCAAAGCCTTCCTTTGGGGGCACTTTTGGATGGGCGAAAAGGGCTCGCAACGCATTTCCTGGGGCCTGATTTTTAGTCGTCTTCGATGCCGGCTTGTGCTATGTTTAGGAATGCTCGGAAACAGCGAACCCGGAGGGTCCAGTTGCATGTGGGGCTGCGTAAAGGCTCCCCTGGGGAGTTCTCTTGTACCCAAAGCCTTCCTTTGTTGACACTTTTGGATGGTCCAAAGGGGCTTGTAACACATTTTCTGTGGCCCGGGTTTTCAGTCTTCTCTCATGCCGGCTAGTGATATATTTAGGGTTGCTTTGAAACAGCGAACCCGGAGGGTCCAGTTGCATATGGGGCTGCGTAAAGGCTCCCCTGGGAACTTCAGATGTACCCAAAGCCTTCCTTTGGGGGCACTTTTGGATGGTCCAATGGGGCTTGCAACGCATTTCCTGGGGCCTGATTTTTCAGTCGTCTTCGATGCCGGTTAGGGCTATGTTTAGGGATGCTCAGAAACAGCGAACGCGGAGGGTCCAGTTGCATGTGGGGCTGCGTAAAGGCTCCCCTGGGGAGTTCACTTGTACCCAAAGCCTTCCTTTGGTGACACTTTTGGATGGTCCAAAGGGGCTTGCAACGCGTTTTCTGGGGCCCAGGTTTTCAGTCTTCTCCCATGCCGGCTAGGGTTATGTTTAGGGTTGCTCGGAAAAATCGAACCCGAAGGGTCCAGTTGCATGTGGGGCTGCGTAAAGGCTCCCCTGGGGAGTTCACTTGTACCCAAAGCCTTCCTTTGGGGGCACATTTCGATGGGCGAAAAGGGCTCGTACCGCATTTCCTGGGGCCTGATTTTTCAGTCGTCTCCGATGACGGCTAGGGCTACGTTTAGGTTTGCTCATGAACAGCGAACCCGGAGGGTCCGGTTGCATGTGGGGCTGCGTAAAGGCTCCCCTGGGGAGTTCTCTTGTACCCAAAGCCTTCCTTTGGTGACACTTTTGGATGGTCCAAAGGGGCTTGCAACGCGTTTTCTGGGGCCCGGGTTTTCAGTCTTCTCCCATGCCGGCTAGGGATATATTAAGTGTTGCTAGGAAAAATCGAACCCGAAGGGTCCAGTTGCATGTGGCGCTGCGTAAAGACTCCCCTGGGGAGTTCACTTGTACCCAAAGCCTTCCTTTGGGGACACTTTTGGATGGTCCAAAGGGGCTCGCAACACATTTCCTGGGGCCTGATTTTTCACTCGTCTCCGATGATGGCTAGGGCTATGTTTAGGTTTGCTCAGGAACAGCGAACTCGGAGGGTCCAGTTGCATGTGGGGCTGCGTAAAGGCTCCCCTGGGGAGTTCACTTGTACCCAAAGCCTTCCTTTGGGGGCACTTTTGGATGGGTGAAAAGGGCTCGCAACGCATTTCTTGGGGCCTGATTTTTCCGTCGTCTTCGATGCCGGCTTGTGCTATGTTTAGGGATGCTCGGAAACAGCGAACGCGGAGGGTCCAGTTGCATGTGGGGCTGCGTAAAGGCTCCCCTGGGGAGTTCACTTGTACCCAAAGCCTTCCTTTGGGGGCACTTTTGGATGGGCGAAAAGGGCTCGCAACGCATTTCCTGGGGCCTGATTTTTCAGTCGTCTTCGATGCCGGCTAGGGCTTTGTTTAAGGATGCTTAGAAACAGCGAACGCGGAGGGTCCAGTTGCATATGGGGCTGCGTAAAGGCTCCCCTGGGAACTTCAGATGTACCCAAAGCCTTCCTTTGGGGCACTTTTGGATGGTACAATGGGGCTTGCATCGCATTTCCTGGGGCCTGATTTTTCAGTCGTCTCCGATGACGGCTAGGGCTACGTTTAGGGATGCTCAGAAACAGCGAACCCGGAGGGTCCAGTTGCATGTGGGGCTGCGTAAAGGCTCCCCTGGGGAGTTCACTTGTACCCAAAGCCTTCCTTTGGTGGCACTTTTGGATGGTCCAAAGGGGCTTGCAACGCATTTTCTGGGGCCCGGGTTTTCAGTCTTCTCCCATGCCGGCTAGGGATATATTTAGGGTTGTTCGGAAAAATATAACCCGGAGGGTCCAGTTGCATGTGGGGCTGCGTAAAGGCTCCCCTGGGGAGTTCACTTCTACCCAAAGCCTTCCTTTGGGGGCACTTTTGGATGGGCGAAAAGGGCTCGCAACGCATTTCCTGGGGCCTGATTTTTAGTCGTCTTCGATGCCGGCTTGTGCTATGTTTAGGAATGCTCGGAAACAGCGAATCCGGAGGGTCCAGTTGCATGTGGGGCTGCGTAAAGGCTCCCCTGGGGAGTTCTCTTGTACCCAAAGCCTTCCTTTGTTGACACTTTTGGATGGTCCAAAGGGGCTTGCAACACATTTTCTGTGGCCCGGGTTTTCAGTCTTCTCTCATGCCGGCTAGTGATATATTTAGGGTTGCTTTGAAACAGCGAGCCCGGAGGGTCCAGTTGCATATGGGGCTGCGTAAAGGCTCCCCTGGGAACTTCAGATGTACCCAAAGCCTTCCTTTGGGGGCACTTTTGGATGGTCCAATGGGGCTTGCAACGCATTTCCTGGGGCCTGATTTTTCAGTCGTCTTCGATGCCGGTTAGGGCTATGTTTAGGGATGCTCAGAAACAGCGAACGCGGAGGGTCCAGTTGCATGTGGGGCTGCGTAAAGGCTCCCCTGGGGAGTTCACTTGTACCCAAAGCCTTCCTTTGGTGACACTTTTGGATGGTCCAAAGGGGCTTGCAACGCGTTTTCTGGGGCCCAGGTTTTCAGTCTTCTCCCATGCCGGCTAGGGTTATGTTTAGGGTTGCTCGGAAAAATCGAACCCGAAGGGTCCAGTTGCATGTGGGGCTGCGTAAAGGCTCCCCTGGGGAGTTCACTTGTACCCAAAGCCTTCCTTTGGGGGCACATTTCGATGGGCGAAAAGGCCTCGGAACGCATTTCCTGGGGCCTGATTTTTCAGTCGTCTCCGATGACGGCTAGGGCTACGTTTAGGTTTGCTCATGAACAGCGAACCCGGAGGGTCCGGTTGCATGTGGGGCTGCGTAAAGGCTCCCCTGGGGAGTTCTCTTGTACCCAAAGCCTTCCTTTGGTGACACTTTTGGATGGTCCAAAGGGGCTTGCAACGCGTTTTCTGGGGCCCGGGTTTTCAGTCTTCTCCCATGCCGGCTAGGGATATATTAAGTGTTGCTATGAAAAATCGAACCCGAAGGGTCCAGTTGCATGTGGCGCTGCGTAAAGACTCCCCTGGGGAGTTCACTTGTACCCAAAGCCTTCCTTTGGGGACACTTTTGGATGGTCCAAAGGGGCTCGCAACACATTTCCTGGGGCCTGATTTTTCACTCGTCTCCGATGATGGCTAGGGCTATGTTTAGGTTTGCTCAGGAACAGCGAACTCGGAGGGTCCAGTTGCATGTGGGGCTGCGTAAAGGCTCCCCTGGGGAGTTCACTTGTACCCAAAGCCTTCCTTTGGGGGCACTTTTGGATGGGTGAAAAGGGCTCGCAACGCATTTCTTGGGGCCTGATTTTTCAGTCGTCTTCGATGCCGGCTTGTGCTATGTTTAGGGATGCTCGGAAACAGCGAACCCGGAGGGTCCAGTTGCATGTGGGGCTGCGTAAAGGCTCCCCTGGGGAGTTCACTTCTACCCAAAGCCTTCCTTTGGGGGCACTTTTGGATGGGCGAAAAGGGCTCGCAACGCATTTCCTGGGGCCTGATTTTTCAGTCGTCTTCGATGCCGGCTAGGGCTTTGTTTAAGGATGCTTAGAAACAGCGAACGCGGAGGGTCCAGTTGCATATGGGGCTGCGTAAAGGCTCCCCTGGGAACTTCAGATGTACCCAAAGCCTTCCTTTGGGGCACTTTTGGATGGTCCAATGGGGCTTGCATCGCATTTCCTGGGGCCTGATTTTTCAGTCGTCTCCGATGACGGCTAGGGCTACGTTTAGGGATGCTCAGAAACAGCGAACCCGGAGGGTCCAATTGCATGTGGGGCTGCGTAAAGGCTCCCCTGGGGAGTTCACTTGTACCCAAAGCCTTCCTTTGGGGGCACATTTCGATGGGCGAAAAGGCCTCGGAACGCATTTCCTGGGGCCTGATTTTTCAGTCTTCTCCCATGCCGGCTAGGGATATATTAAGTGTTGCTAGGAAAAATCGAACCCGAAGGGTCCAGTTGCATGTGGCGCTGCGTAAAGACTCCCCTGGGGAGTTCACTTGTACCCAAAGCCTTCCTTTGGGGACACTTTTGGATGGTCCAAAGGGGCTCGCAATACATTTCCTGGGGCCTGATTTTTCACTCGTCTCCGATGATGGCTAGGGCTATGTTTAGGTTTGCTCAGGAACAGCGAACTCGGAGGGTCCAGTTGCATGTGGGGCTGCGTAAAGGCTCCCTGGGGAGTTCACTTGTACCCAAAGCCTTCCTTTGGGGGCACTTTTGGATGGGTGAAAAGGGCTCGCAACGCATTTCCTGGGGCCTGATTTTTCAGTCGTCTTCGATGCCGGCTAGGGCTTTGTTTAAGGATGCTTAGAAACAGCGAACGCGGAGGGTCCAGTTGTATATGGGGCTGCGTAAAGGCTCCCCTGGGAACTTCAGATGTACCCAAAGCCTTCCTTTGGGGCACTTTTGGATGGTCCAATGGGGCTTGCATCGCATTTCCTGGGGCCTGATTTTTCAGTCGTCTCCGATGACGGCTAGGGCTACGTTTACGGATGCTCAGAAACAGCGAACCCGGAGGGTCCAGTTGCATGTGGGGCTGCGTAAAGGCTCCCCTGGGGAGTTCACTTGTACCCAAAGCCTTCCTTTGGTGGCACTTTTGGATGGTCCAAAGGGGCTTGCAACGCATTTTCTGGGGCCCGGGTTTTCAGTCTTCTCCCATGCCGGCTAGGGTTATGTTTAGGGTTGCTCGGAAAAATCGAACCCGGAGGGTCCAGTTGCATATGGGGCTGCGTAAAGGCTCCCCTGGGGAGTTCACTTGTACCCAAAGCCTTCCTTTGGGGGCACATTTGGATGCGCGAAAAGGCCTCGGAACGCATTTCCTGGGGCCTGATTTTTCACTCGTCTCCGATGACGGCTAGGGCTACGTTTAGGTTTGCTCAGGAACAGCGAACCCGGAGGGTCCAGTTGTATGTGGGGCTGTGTAAAGGCTCCCCTGGAGAGTTCTCTTGTACCCAAAGTCTTCCTTTGGGGGCACTTTTGGATGGGCGAAAAGGGCTCGTACCGCATTTCCTGGGGCCTGATTTTTTAGTCGTCTTCGATGCCGGCTAGGGCTATGTTTAGGGATGCTCAGAAACAGCGAAACCGGAGGGTCCAGTTGCATGTGGGGCTGCGTAAAGGCTCCCCTGGGGAGTTCACTTGTATCCAAAGCCTTCCTTTGGGGGCACTTTTGGATGGTCCAAAGGGGCTCGCAACGCATTTCCTGGGGCCTGATTTTTCACTCGTCTCCGATGATGGCTAGGGCTACGTTTAGGTTTGCTCAGGAACAGCGAACTCGGAGGGTCCTGTTACATATGGGGCTGCGTAAAGTCTCCCCTGGGGAGTTCACTTGTATCCAAAGCCTTCCTTTGGGGGCACTTTTGGATGGGCGAAAAGGGCTCGCAACGCATTTCCTGGGGCCTGATTTTTCAGTCGTCTTCGATGCCGGCTAGGGTTATATTTAGGGTTCTTTGAAAAATCGAACCCGGATGGTCCAGTTGCATGTGGGGCTGCGTAAAGGCTCCCCTGGGGAGTTCACTTGTATCCAAAGCCTTCCTTTGGGGGCACTTTTGGATGGTCCAAAGGGGCTCGGAACGCATTTCCTGGGGCCTGATTTTTCACTCGTCTCCAATGACGGCTAGGGCTATGTTTAGGGATGCTCAGAAAAAGCGAACCCGGAGGGTCCAGTTGCATGTGGGGCTGTGTAAAGGCTCCCCTGGGGAGTTCACTTGTACCCAAAGCCTTCCTTTGGTGACACTTTTGGATGGTCCAAAGGGGCTTGCAACGCATTTTCTGGGTCCCGGGTTTTCAGTCTTCTCCCATGCCGGCTAGGGATATATTTAGGCTTGTTCGGAAAAATATAACCCGGAGGGTCCAGTTGCATGTGGGGCTGCGTAAAGGCTCCCCTGGGGAGTTCACTTCTACCCAAAGCCTTCCTTTGGGGGCACTTTTGGATGGGCGAAAAGGGCTCGCAACGCATTTCCTGGGGCCTGATTTTTAGTCGTCTTCGATGCCGGCTTGTGCTATGTTTAGGAATGCTCGGAAACAGCGAACCCGGAGGGTCCAGTTGCATGTGGGGCTGCGTAAAGGCTCCCCTGGGGAGTTCTCTTGTACCCAAAGCCTTCCTTTGTTGACACTTTTGGATGGTCCAAAGGGGCTTGTAACACATTTTCTGTGGCCCGGGTTTTCAGTCTTCTCTCATGCCGGCTAGTGATATATTTAGGGTTGCTTTGAAACAGCGAACCCGGAGGGTCCAGTTGCATATGGGGCTGCGTAAAGGCTCCCCTGGGAACTTCAGATGTACCCAAAGCCTTCCTTTGGGGGCACTTTTGGATGGTCCAATGGGGCTTGCAACGCATTTCCTGGGGCCTGATTTTTCAGTCGTCTTCGATGCCGGTTAGGGCTATGTTTAGGGATGCTCAGAAACAGCGAACGCGGAGGGTCCAGTTGCATGTGGGGCTGCGTAAAGGCTCCCCTGGGGAGTTCACTTGTACCCAAAGCCTTCCTTTGGTGACACTTTTGGATGGTCCAAAGGGGCTTGCAACGCGTTTTCTGGGGCCCAGGTTTTCAGTCTTCTCCCATGCCGGCTAGGGTTATGTTTAGGGTTGCTCGGAAAAATCGAACCCGAAGGGTCCAGTTGCATGTGGGGCTGCGTAAAGGCTCCCCTGGGGAGTTCACTTGTACCCAAAGCCTTCCTTTGGGGGCACATTTCGATGGGCGAAAAGGGCTCGTACCGCATTTCCTGGGGCCTGATTTTTCAGTCGTCTCCGATGACGGCTAGGGCTACGTTTAGGTTTGCTCATGAACAGCGAACCCGGAGGGTCCGGTTGCATGTGGGGCTGCGTAAAGGCTCCCCTGGGGAGTTCTCTTGTACCCAAAGCCTTCCTTTGGTGACACTTTTGGATGGTCCAAAGGGGCTTGCAACGCGTTTTCTGGGGCCCGGGTTTTCAGTCTTCTCCCATGCCGGCTAGGGATATATTAAGTGTTGCTAGGAAAAATCGAACCCGAAGGGTCCAGTTGCATGTGGCGCTGCGTAAAGACTCCCCTGGGGAGTTGTCTTGTACCCAAAGCCTTCCTTTGGGGGCACTTTTGGATGGTCCAAAGGGGCTCGCAACACATTTCCTGGGGCCTGATTTTTCACTCGTCTCCGATGATGGCTAGGGCTATGTTTAGATTTGCTCAGGAACAGCGAACTCGGAGGGTCCAGTTGCATGTGGGGCTGCGTAAAGGCTCCCCTGGGGAGTTCACTTGTACCCAAAGCCTTCCTTTGGGGGCACTTTTGGATGGGCGAAAAGGGCTCGCAACGCATTTCCTGGGGCCTGATTTTTCAGTCGTCTTCGATGCCGGCTAGGGCTTTGTTTAAGGATGCTTAGAAACAGCGAACGCGGAGGGTCCAGTTGCATATGGGGCTGCGTAAAGGCTCCCCTGGGAACTTCAGATGTACCCAAAGCCTTCCTTTGGGGCACTTTTGGATGGTCCAATGGGGCTTGCATCGCATTTCCTGGGGCCTGATTTTTCAGTCGTCTCCGATGACGGCTAGGGCTACGTTTAGGGATGCTCAGAAACAGCGAACCCGGAGGGTCCAGTTGCATGTGGGGCTGCGTAAAGGCTCCCCTGGGGAGTTCACTTGTACCCAAAGCCTTCCTTTGGTGGCACTTTTGGATGGTCCAAAGGGGCTTGCAACGCATTTTCTGGGGCCCGGGTTTTCAGTCTTCTCCCATGCCGGCTAGGGTTATGTTTAGGGTTGCTCGGAAAAATCGAACCCGGAGGGTCCAGTTGCATGTGGGGCTGCGTAAAGGCTCCCCTGGGGAGTTCACTTGTACCCAAAGCCTTCCTTTGGTGACACTTTTGGATGGTCCAAAGGGGCTTGCAACGCGTTTTCTGGGGCCCAGGTTTTCAGTCTTCTCCCATGCCGGCTAGGGATATATTTAGGGTTGTTCAGGAACAGCGAACCCGGAGGGTCCAGTTGCATGTGGGGCTGCGTAAAGGCTCCCCTGGGGAGTTCTCTTGTACCCAAAGCCTTCCTTTGGGGGCACTTTTGGATGGTCCAAAGGGGCTCGCAACACATTTCCTGGGGCCTGATTTTTCACTCGTCTCCGATGACGGCTAGTGCTATGTTTAGGTTTGCTCAGGAACAGCGAACCCGGAGGGTCCAGTTGCATGTGGGGCTGCGTAAAGGCTCCCCTGGGGAGTTCACTTGTACCCAAAGCCTTCCTTTGGGGGCACTTTTGGATGGGCGAAAAGGGCTCGCAACGCATTTCCTGGGGCCTGATTTTTCAGTCGTCTTCGATGCCGGCTAGGGCTTTGTTTAAGGATGCTTAGAAACAGCGAACGCGGAGGGTCCAGTTGCATATGGGGCTGCGTAAAGGCTCCCCTGGGAACTTCAGATGTACCCAAAGCCTTCCTTTGGGGCACTTTTGGATGGTCCAATGGGGCTTGCATCGCATTTCCTGGGGCCTGATTTTTCAGTCGTCTCCGATGACGGCTAGGGCTACGTTTAGGGATGCTCAGAAACAGCGAACCCGGAGGGTCCAGTTGCATGTGGGGCTGCGTAAAGGCTCCCCTGGGGAGTTCACTTGTACCCAAAGCCTTCCTTTGGTGGCACTTTTGGATGGTCCAAAGGGGCTTGCAACGCATTTTCTGGGGCCCGGGTTTTCAGTCTTCTCCCATGCCGGCTAGGGTTATGTTTAGGGTTGCTCGGAAAAATCGAACCCGGAGGGTCCAGTTGCATGTGGGGCTGCGTAAAGGCTCCCCTGGGGAGTTCACTTGTACCCAAAGCCTTCCTTTGGTGACACTTTTGGATGGTCCAAAGGGGCTTGCAACGCGTTTTCTGGGGCCCAGGTTTTCAGTCTTCTCCCATGCCGGCTAGGGATATATTTAGGGTTGTTCAGGAACAGCGAACCCGGAGGGTCCAGTTGCATGTGGGGCTGCGTAAAGGCTCCCCTGGGGAGTTCTCTTGTACCCAAAGCCTTCCTTTTGGGGCACTTTTGGATGGTCCAAAGGGGCTCGCAACGCATTTCCTGGGGCCTGATTTTTCACTCGTCTGCGATGACGGCTAGTGCTACGTTTAGGTTTGCTCAGGAACAGCGAACCCGGAGGGTCCAGTTGCATGTGGGGCTGCGTAAAGGCTCCCCTGGGAACTTCAGATGTACCCAAAGCCTTCCTTTGGGGGCACTTTTGGATTGTCCAAAGGGGCTAACAACGCATTTCCTGGGGCCTGATTTTTCACTCGTCTCCGATGACGGCTAGGGCTACGTTTAGGTTTGCTCAGGAACAGCGAACCCGGAGGGTCCAGTTGCATGTGGGGCTGCGTAAAGGCTCCCCTGGGGAGTTCACTTGTACCCAAAGCCTTCCTTTGGGGGCACTTTTGGATGGTCCAAAGGGGCTAACAACGCATTTCCTGGGGCCTGATTTTTCACTCGTCTCCGATGACGGCTAGGGCTACGTTTAGGTTTGCTCAGGAACAGTGATCCCGGAGGGTCCAGTTGCATGTGGGGCTGCGTAAAGGCTCCCCTGGGGAGTTCACTTGTACCCAAAGCCTTCCTTTGGTGACACTTTTGGATGGTCCAAAGGGGCTTAAAACGCATTTTCTGTGGCCCGGGTTTTCAGTCTTCTCCCATGCCGGCTAGTGATATATTTAGGGTTGCTCTGAAACAGCGAACCCGGAGGGTCCAGTTGCATATGGGGCTGCGTAAAGGCTCCCCTGTGAACTTCAGATGTACCCAAAACCTTCCTTTGGGGGCACTTTTGGATGGTCCAAAGGGGCTTGCAACGCATTTCCTGGGGCCTGATTTTTCAGTCGTCTTCCATGCCGGCTAGGGCTATGTTTAGGGATGCTCGGAAACAGCGAACCCGGAGGGTCCAGTTGCATGTGGGGCTGCGTAAAGGCTCCCCTGGGGAGTTCTCTTTTACCCAAAGCCTTCCTTTGGTGACACTTTTGGATGGTCCAAAGAGGCTTGCAACGCGTTTTCTGGGGCCCGGGTTTTCAGTCTTCTCCCATGCCGGCTAGGGATATATTTAGGGTTGCTCGGAAAAATCGAACCTGGACGGTCCAGTTGCATGTGGGGCTGCGTAAAGGCTCCCCTGGGGAGTTCTCTTGTACCCAAAGCCTTCCTTTGGGGGCACTTTTGGATGGTCCAAAGGGGCTCGCAACACATTTCCTGGGGCCTGATTTTTCAGTCGTCTTCGATGCCGGCTTGTGCTATGTTTATGGATGCTCGGAAACAGCGAAACTGGAGGGTCCAGTTGCATGTGGGGCTGCGTAAAGGCTCCCCTGGGGAGTTCACTTGTACCCAAAGCCTTCCTTTGGGGGCACATTTGGATGCGCGAAAACGCCTCGGAACGCATTTCCTGGGGCCTGATTTTTCACTCGTCTCCGATGACGGCTAGGGCTACGTTTAGGTTTGCTCAGGAACAGCGAACCCGGAGGGTCCAGTTGCATGTGGGGCTGCGTAAAGGCTCCCCTGGGGAGTTCACTTGTACCCAAAGCCTTCCTTTGGGGGCACTTTTGGATGGTCCAAAGGGGCTAACAACGCATTTCCTGGGGCCTGATTTTTCACTCGTCTCCGATGACGGCTAGGGCTACGTTTAGGTTTGCTCATGAACAGTGATCCCGGAGGGTCCAGTTGCATGTGGGGCTGCGTAAAGGCTCCCCTGGGGAGTTCACTTGTACCCAAAGCCTTCCTTTGGTGACACTTTTGGATGGTCCAAAGGGGCTTGCAACGCATTTTCTGTGGCCCGGGTTTTCAGTCTTCTCCCATGCCGGCTAGTGATATATTTAGGGTTGCTCTGAAACAGCGAACCCGGAGGGTCCAGTTGCATATGGGGCTGCGTAAAGGCTCCCCTGGGAACTTCAGATGTACCCAAAACCTTCCTTTGGGGGCACTTTTGGATTGTCCAAAGGGGCTCGCAACACATTTCCTGGGGCCTGATTTTTCAGTCGTCTTCGATGCCGGCTAGTGCTATGTTTAGGGATGCTCAGAAACAGCGAAACTGGAGGGTCCAGTTGCATGTGGGGCTGCGTAAAGGCTCCCCTGGGGAGTTCACTTGTACCCAAAGCCTTCCTTTGGTGACACTTTTGGATGGTCCAAAGGGGCTTGCAACGCGTTTTCTGGGGCCCGGGTTTTCAGTCTTCTCCCATGCCGGCTAGGGATATATTTAGGGTTGTTCGAAAAATCGAACCCGGACGGTCCAGTTGCATGTGGGGCTGCGTAAAGGCTCCCCTGGGGAGTTCACTTGTACCCAAAGCCTTCCTTTGGTGACACTTTTGGATGGTCCAAAGGGGCTTGCAACGCGTTTTCTGGGGCCCGGGTTTTCAGTCTTCTCCCATGCCGGCTAGGGATATATTTAGGGTTGTTCGAAAAATCGAACCCGGACGGTCCAGTTGCATGTGGGGCTGCGTAAAGGCTCCCCTGGGGAGTTCACTTGTATCCAAAGCCTTCCTTTGGGGGCACTTTTGGATGGTCCAAAGGGGCTCGCAACACATTTCCTGGGGCCTGATTTTTCACTCGTCTCCGATGATGGCTAGGGCTATGTTTAGGTTTGCTCAGGAACAGCGAACTCGGAGGGTCCTGTTAATGTGGGGCTGCGTAAAGGCTCCCCTGGGGAGTTCACTTGTACCCAAAGCCTTCCTCTGGGGGCACTTTTGGATGGGTGAAAAGGGCTCGCAACGCATTTCTTGGGGCCTGATTATTCAGTCGTCTTCGATGCCGGCTTGTGCTATGTATAGGGATGCTCGGAAACAGCGAACGCGGAGGGTCCAGTTGCATGTGGGGCTGCGTAAAGACTCCCTTGGGGAGTTCACTTGTACCCAAAGCCTTCCTTTGGGGGCACTTTTGGATGGGCGAAAAGGGCTCGCAACGCATTTCCTGGGGCCTGATTTTTCAGTCGTCTTCGATGCCGGCTAGGGCTTTGTTTAGGGATGCTTAGAAACAGCGAACGTGGAGGGTCCAGTTGCATGTGGGGCTGCGTAAAGGCTCCCCTGGGGAGTTCACTTGTATCCAAAGCCTTCCTTTGGTGGCACTTTTGGATGGTCCAAAGGGGCTCGCAACGCATTTCCTGGGGCCTGATTTTTCACTCGTCTCCGATGATGGCTAGGGCTATGTTTAGGGATGCTCAGGAACAGCGATCCCGGAGGGTCCAGTTGCATGTGGGGCTGCGTAAAGGCTCCCCTGGGGAGTTCTCTTGTACCCAAAGCCTTCCTTTGGTGACACTTTTGGATGGTCCAAAGGGGCTTGCAACGCGTTTTCTGGGGCCCGGGTTTTCAGTCTTCTCCCATGCCGGCTAGTGATATATTTAGGGTTGCTCTTAAACAGCGAACCCGGAGGGTCCAGTTGCATATGGGGCTGCGTAAAAGCTCCCCTGGGAACTTCAGATGTACCCAAAGCCTTCCTTTGGGGGCACTTTTGGATGGTCCAAAGGGGCTTGAACGCGTTTTCTGGGGCCTGATTTTTCAGTCGTCTTCGATGCCGGCTAGGGCTATTTTTAGGGATGCTCAGAAACAGCGAACCCGGAGGGTCCGGTTGCATGTGGGGCTGCGTAAAGGCTCCCCTGGGGAGTTCTCTTGTATCCAAAGCCTTCCTTTGGGGGCACTTTTGGATGGTCCAAAGGGGCTCGCAACACATTTCCTGGGGCCTGATTTTTCACTCGTCTCCGATGATGGCTAGGGCTATGTTTAGGTTTGCTCAGGAACAGAGAACTCGGAGGGTCCTTTTACATGTGGGGCTGCGTAAAGGCTCCCCTGGGGAGTTCACTTGTACCCAAAGCCTTCCTTTGGGGGCACTTTTGGATGGGTGAAAAGGGCTCGCAACGCATTTCTTGGGGCCTGATTTTTCAGTCGTCTCCGATGCCGGCTTGTGCTATGTTTAGGGATGCTCGGAAACAGCGAACCCGGAGGGTCCAGTTGCATGTGGGGCTGCGTAAAGGCTCCCCTGGGGAGTTCACTTGTATCCAAAGCCTTCCTTTGGTGGCACTTTTGGATGGTCCAAAGGGGCTCGCAACGCATTTCCTGGGGCCTGATTTTTCACTCGTCTCCGATGATGGCTAGGGCTACGTTAAGTTTGCTCAGGAACAGCGATCCCGGAGGGTCCAGTTGCATGTGGGGCTGCGTAAAGGCTCCCCTGGGGAGTTCACTTGTACCCAAAGCCTTCCTTTGGGGGCACTTTTGGATGGGCGAAAAGGCCTCGGAATGCATTTCCTGGGGCCTGATTTTTCACTCGTCTCCGATGACGGCTAGTGCTACGTTTAGGTTTGCTCAGGAACAGCGAACCCGGAGGGTCCAGTTGCATGTGGGGCTGCGTAAAGGCTCCCCTGGGAACTTCAGATGTACCCAAAGCCTTCCTTTGGGGGCACTTTTGGATGGTCCAAAGGGGCTAACAACGCATTTCCTGGGGCCTGATTTTTCACTCGTCTCCGATGCCGGCTAGGGCTACGTTTAGGTTTGCTCAGGAACAGCGATCCCGGAGGGTCCGGTTGCATATGGGGCTGCGTAAAGGCTCCCCTGGGGAGTTCTCTTGTACCCAAAGCCTTCCTTTGGTGACACTTTTGGATGGTCCAAAGGGGCTTGCAACGCGTTTTCTGGGGCCCGGGTTTTCAGACTTCTCCCATGCCGGCTAGGGATATATATAGCGTTGCTCGGAAAAATCGAACCCGAAGGGTCCAGTTGCATGTGGGGCTGAGTAAAGGCTCCCCTGGGGAGTTCACTTGTATCCAAAGCCTTCCTTTGGTGACACTTTTGGATGGTCCAAAGGGGCTTGCAACGCATTTCCTGGGGCCTGATTTTTCAGTCGTCTTCCATGCCGGCTAGGGCTATGTTTAGGGATGCTCAGAAACAGTGAAACTGGAGGGTCCAGTTGCATGTGGGGCTGCGTAAAGGCTCCCCTGGGGAGTTCACTTGTACCCAAAGCCTTCCTTTGGTGACACTTGTGGATGGTCCAAAGGGGCTTGCAATGCGTTTTCTGGGGCCCGGGTTTTCAGTCTTCTCCCATGCCGGCTAGGGATATATTTAGTGTTGTTCGAAAAATCGAACCTGGAGGGTCCAGTTGCATGTGGGGCTGCGTAAAGGCTCCCCTGGGGAGTTCACTTGTATCCAAAGCCTTCCTTTGGTGACACTTTTGGATGGTCCAAAGGGGCTTGCAATGCATTTTCTGTGGCCAGGGTTTTCAGTCTTCTCCCATGCCGGCAAGTGATATATTTAGGGTTGCTCTGAAACAGCGAACCCGGAGGGTCCAGTTGCATATGGGGCTGCGTAAAGGCTCCCCTGGGAACTTCAGATGTACCCAAAGCCTTCCTTTGGGGGCACTTTTGGATGGTCCAATGGGGCTTGCAACGCATTTCCTGGGGCCTGATTTTTCAGTCGTCTTCCATGCCGGCTAGGGCTATGTTTAGGGATGCTCAGAAACAGCGAACCCGGAGGGTCCAGTTGCATGTGGGGCTGCGTAAAGGCTCCCCTGGGGAGTTCACTTGTACCCAAAGCCTTCCTTTGGTGACACTTTTGGATGGTCCAAAGGGGCTTGCAACGCGTTTTCTGGGGCCCGGGTTTTCAGTCTTCTCCCATGCCGGCTAGGGATATATTTAGGGTTGTTCGAAAAATCGAACCCGGACGGTCCAGTTGCATGTGGGGCTGCGTAAAGGCTCCACTGGGGAGTTCACTTGTACCCAAAGCCTTCCTTTGGTGACACTTTTGGATGGTCCAAAGGGGCTTGCAACGCATTTTCTGTGGCCCGGGTTTTCAGTCTTCTCCCATGCCGGCTAGTGATATATTTAGGGTTGCTCTGAAACAGCGAACCCGGAGGGTCCAGTTGCATATGGGGCTGCGTAAAGGCTCCCCTGGGAACTTCAGATGTTCCCAAAGCCTTCCTTTGGGGGCACTTTTGGATGGTCCAAAAGGGCTTGCAACGCATTTCCTGGGGCCTGATTTTTCAGTCGTCTTCCATGCCGGCTAGGGCTATGTTTAGGGATGCTCAGAAACAGCGAACCCGGAGGGTCCAGTTGCATGTGGGGCTGCGTAAAGGCTCCCCTGGGGAGTTCTCTTGTACCCAAAGCCTTCCTTTGGTGACACTTTTGGATGGTCCAAAGGGGCTTGCAACGCGTTTTCTGGGGCCCGGGTTTTCAGTCTTCTCCCATGCCGGCTAGGGATATATTTAGGGTTGCTCAGGAACAGCGAACCCGGAGGGTCCAGTTGCATGTGGGGCTGCGTAAAGGCTCCCCTGGGGAGTTCTCTTGTACCCAAAGCCTTCCTTTGGGGGCACTTTTGGATGGTCCAAAGGGGCTCGCAACACATTTCCTGGGGCCTGATTTTTCAGTCGTCTTCAATGCCGGCTAGGGCTATGTTTAGGGATGCTCAGAAACAGCGATCCCGGAGGGTCCAGTTGCATGTGGGGCTGCGTAAAGGCTCCCCTGGGGAGTTCACTTGTACCCAAAGCCTTCCTTTGGTGACACTTTTGGATGGTCCAAATGGGCTTGCAACGCGTTTTCTGGGGCCCGGGTTTTCAGTCTTCTCCCATGCTGGCTAGGGATATATTTAGGGTTGTTCGAAAAATCGAACCCGGAGGGTCCAGTTGCATGTGGGGCTGCGTAAAGGCTCCCCTGGGGAGTTCACTTGTATCCAAAGCCTTCCTTTGGGGGCACATTTGGATGGGCGAAAAGGCCTCGGAATGCATTTCCTGGGGACTGATTTTTCACTCGTCTCCGATGACGGCTAGTGCTACGTTTAGGTTTGCTCAGGAACAGCGAACCCGGAGGGTCCAGTTGCATGTGGGGCTGCGTAAAGGCTCCCCTGGGAACTTCAGATGTACCCAAAGCCTTCCTTTGGGGGCACTTTTGGATGGTCCAAAGGGGCTAACAACGCATTTCCTGGGGCCTGATTTTTCACTCGTCTCCGATGCCGGCTAGGGCTACGTTTAGGTTTGCTCAGGAACAGCGATCCCGGAGGGTCCGGTTGCATATGGTGCTGCGTAAAGGCTCCCCTGGGAACTTCAGATGTACCCAAAGCCTTCCTTTGGGGGCACTTTTGGATGGTCCAATGGGGCTTGCAACGCATTTCCTGGGGCCTGATTTTTCAGTCGTCTTCCATGCCGGCTAGGGCTATGTTTAGGGATGCTCAGAAACAGCGAACCCGGAGGGTCCAGTTGCATGTGGGGCTGCGTAAAGGCTCCCCTGGGGAGTTCTCTTGTACCCAAAGCCTTCCTTTGGTGACACTTTTGGATGGTCCAAAGGGGCTTGCAACGCGTTTTCTGGGGCCCGGGTTTTCAGACTTCTCCCATGCCGGCTAGGGATATATATAGCGTTGCTCGGAAAAATCGAACCCGAAGGGTCCAGTTGCATGTGGGGCTGAGTAAAGGCTCCCCTGGGGAGTTCACTTGTACCCAAAGCCTTCCTTTGGGGGCACTTTTGGATGGTCCAAAGGGGCTTGCAACGCATTTTCTGTGGCCCGGGTTTTCAGTCTTCTCCCATGCCGGCTAGGGTTATGTTTTGGGTTGCTCTGAAACAGCGAACCCGGAGGGTCCAGTTGCATGTGGGGCTGCGTAAAGGCTCCCCTGGGGAGTTCACTTGTACCCAAAGCCTTCCTTTGGGGGCACATTTGGATGGGCGAAAAGGCCTCGGAATGCATTTCCTGGGGCCTGATTTTTCACTCGTCTCCGATGACGGCTAGGGCTACGTTTAGGTTTGCTCAGGAACAGCGAACCTGGAGGGTCCAGTTGCATGTGGGGCTGCGTAAAGGCTCCCCTGGGAACTTCAGATGTACCCAAAGCCTTCCTTTGGGGGCACTTTTGGATGGTCCAAAGGGGCTAACAACGCATTTCCTGGGGCCTGATTTTTCACTCGTCTCCGATGCCGGCTAGGGCTACGTTTAGGTTTGCTCAGGAACAGCGATCCCGGAGGGTCCGGTTGCATATGGGGCTGCGTAAAGGC
This sequence comes from Anas acuta, assembly GCF_963932015.1. NCBI lineage: Eukaryota > Metazoa > Chordata > Aves > Anseriformes > Anatidae > Anas > Anas acuta. The sequence continues at coordinate 48,965 of NW_027076098.1, forward strand.
TCCCCTGGGAACTTCAGATGTACCCAAAGCCTTCCTTTGGGGGCACTTTTGGATGGTCCAATGGGGCTTGCAACGCATTTCCTGGGGCCTGATTTTTCAGTCGTCTTCCATGCCGGCTAGGGCTATGTTTAGGGATGCTCAGAAACAGCGAAACCGGAGGGTCCAGTTGCATGTGGGGCTGCGTAAAGGCTCCCCTGGGGAGTTCTCTTGTACCCAAAGCCTTCCTTTGGTGACACTTTTGGATGGTCCAAAGGGGCTTGCAACGCGTTTTCTGGGGCCCGGGTTTTCAGTCTTCTCCCATGCCGGCTAGGGATATATTTAGGGTTGTTCGAAAAATCGAACCCGGACGGTCCAGTTGCATGTGGGGCTGCGTAAAGGCTCCCCTGGGGAGTTCACTTGTATCCAAAGCCTTCCTTTGGGGGCACTTTTGGATGGTCCAAAGGGGCTCGCAACACATTTCCTGGGGCCTGATTTTTCACTCGTCTCCGATGATGGCTAGGGCTATGTTTAGGTTTGCTCAGGAACAGCGAACTCGGAGGGTCCTGTTACATGTGGGGCTGCGTAAAGGCTCCCCTGGGGAGTTCACTTGTACCCAAAGCCTTCCTTTGGGGGCACTTTTGGATGGGTGAAAAGGGCTCGCAACGCATTTCTTGGGGCCTGATTTTTCAGTCGTCTTCGATGCCGGCTTGTGCTATGTTTAGGGATGCTCGGAAACAGCGAACCCGGAGGGTCCAGTTGCATGTGGGGCTGCGTAAAGGCTCCCCTGGGGAGTTCACTTGTACCCAAAGCCTTCCTTTGGGGGCACTTTTGGATGGGCGAAAAGGGCTCGCAACGCATTTCCTGGGGCCTGATTTTTCAGTCGTCTTCGATGCCGGCTAGGGCTTTGTTTAGGGATGCTTAGAAACAGCGAACGTGGAGGGTCCAGTTGCATGTGGGGCTGCGTAAAGGCTCCCCTGGGAACTTTAGATGTACCCAAAGCCTTCCTTTGGGGGCACTTTTGGATGGTCCAAAGGGGCTAACAACGCATTTCCTGGGGCCTGATTTTTCACTCGTCTCCGATGACGGCTAGGGCTACGTTTAGGTTTGCTCAGGAACAGCGATCCCGGAGGGTCCGGTTGCATATGGTGCTGCGTAAAGGCTCCCCTGGGAACTTCAGATGTACCCAAAGCCTTCCTTTGGGGGCACTTTTGGATGGTCCAATGGGGCTTGCAACGCATTTCCTGGGGCCTGATTTTTCAGTCGTCTTCCATGCCGGCTAGGGCTATGTTTAGGGATGCTCAGAAACAGCGAACCCGGAGGGTCCAGTTGCATGTGGGGCTGCGTAAAGGCTCCCCTGGGGAGTTCACTTGTACCCAAAGCCTTCCTTTGGTGACACTTTTGGATGGTCCAAAGGGGCTTGCAACGCGTTTTCTGGGGCCCAGGTTTTCAGGCTTCTCCCATGCTGGCTAGGGATATATTTAGGGTTGCTCAGGAACAGCGAACCCGGAGGGTCCAGTTGCATGTGGGGCTGCGTAAAGGCTCCCCTGGGGAGTTCTCTTGTACCCAAAGCCTTCCTTTGGGGGCACTATTGGATGGTCCAAAGGGGCTCGCAACACATTTCCTGGGGCCTGATTTTTCAGTCGTCTTCCATGCCGGCTCTGGCTATGTTTAGGGATGCTCAGAAACAGCGAACCCGGAGTGTCCAGTTGCATGTGGGGCTGCGTAAAGGCTCCCCTGGGGAGTTCTCTTGTACCCAAAGCCTTCCTTTGGTGACACTTTTGGATGGTCCAAAGGGGCTTGCAACGCGATTTCTGGGGCCCGGGTTTTCAGTCTTCTCCCATGCCGGCTAGGGATATATTTAGGGTTGCTCAGGAACAGCGAAACCGGAGGGTCCAGTTGCATGTGGGGCTGCGTAAAGGCTCCCCTGGGGAGTTCACTTGTACCCAAAGCCTTCCTTTGGGGGCACTTTTGGATGGGTGAAAAGGGCTCGCAACGCATTTCTTGGGGCCTGATTTTTCAGTCGTCTTCGATGCCGGCTTGTGCTATATTTAGGGATGCTCGGAAACAGCGAACCCGGAGGGTCCAGTTGCATGTGGGGCTGCGTAAAGGCTCCCCTGGGGAGTTCACTTGTACCCAAAGCCTTCCTTTGCAGGCACTTTTGGATGGTCCAAAGGGGCTCGCAACGCCTTTCCTGGGGCCTGATTTTTCACTTGTCTCCTATGACGGCTAGGGCTACGTTTAGGTTTGCTCAGGAACAGCGATCCCGGAGGTTCCAGTTGCATGTGGGGCTGCGTAAAGGCTCCCCTGGGGAGTTCACTTGTACCCAAAGCCTTCCTTTGGTGACACTTTTGGATGGTCCAAAGGGGCTTGCAACGCATTTTCTGTGGCCCGGGTTTTCAGTCTTCTCCCATGCCGGCTAGTGATATATTTAGGGTTGCTCTGAAACAGCGAACCCGGAGGGTCCAGTTGCATATGGGGCTGCGTAAAGGCTCCCCTGGGAACTTCAGATGTACCCAAAACCTTCCTTTGGGGGCACTTTTGGATGGGCGAAAAGGGCTTGCAACGCATTTCCTGGGGCCTGATTTTTCAGTCGTCTTCCATGCAGGCTAGGGCTATGTTTAGGGATGCTCGGAAACAGCGAAACTGGAGGGTCCAGTTGCATGTGGGGCTGCGTAAAGGCTCCCCTGGGGAGTTCACTTGTACCCAAAGCCTTCCTCTGGGGGCACTTTTGGATGGGCGAAAAGGGCTCGCAACGCATTTCCTGGGGCCTGATTTTTCAGTCGTCTTCGATGCCGGCTAGGGATATATTTAGGGTTGTTCGAAAAATCGAACCCGGACGGTCCAGTTGCATGTGGGGCTGCGTAAAGGCTCCCCTGGGGAGTTCACTTGTACCCAAAGCCTTCCTTTGGGGGCACATTTGGATGCGCGAAAAGGACTCGGAACGCATTTCCTGGGGCCTGATTTTTCACTCGTCTCCGATGACGGCTAGGGCTACGTTTAGGTTTGCTCAGGAACAGCGAACCCGGAGGGTCCAGTTGCATGTGGGGCTGCGTAAAGGCTCCCCTGGGAACTTCAGATGTACCCAAAACCTTCCTTTGGGGGCACTTTTGGATGGTCCAATGGGGCTTGCAACGCATTTCCTGGGGCCTGATTTTTCAGTCGTCTTCCATGCCGGCTAGGGCTATGTTTAGGGATGCTCTGAAAAAGCGAACCCGGAGGGTCCAGTTGCATGTGGGGCTGCGTAAAGGCTCCCCTGGGGAGTTCTCTTGTACCCAAAGCCTTCCTTTGGTGACACTTTTGGATGGTCCAAAGGGGCTTGCAACGCGTTTTCTGGGGCCCGGGTTTTCAGTCTTCTCCCATGCCGGCTAGGGATATATTTAGGGTTGCTCGGAAAAATCGAACCTGGACGGTCCAGTTACATGTGGGGCTGCGTAAAGGCTCCCCTGGGGAGTTCTCTTGTACCCAAAGCCTTCCTTTGGGGGCACTTTTGGATGGTCCAAAGGGGCTCGCAACACATTTCCTGGGGCCTGATTTTTCAGTCGTCTTCGATGCCGGCTAGTGCTATGTTTAGGGATGCTCAGAAACAGCGAAACTGGAGGGTCCAGTTGCATGTGGGGCTGCGTAAAGGCTCCCCTGGGGAGTTCACTTGTACCCAAAGCCTTCCTTTGGTGACACTTTTGGATGGTCCAAAGGGGCTTGCAACGCGTTTTCTGGAGCCCGGGTTTTCAGTCTTCTCCCATGCCGGCTAGGGATATATTTAGTGTTGTTCGAAAAATCGAACCCGGGCGGTCCAGTTGCATGTGGGGCTGCGTAAAGGCTCCCCTGGGGAGTTCACTTGTATCCAAAGCCTTCCTTTGGGGGCACTTTTGGATGGTCCAAAGGGGCTTGCAATGCATTTTCTGTGGCCCGGGTTTTCAGTTTTCTCCCATGCCGGCTAATGATATATTTAGGGTTGCTCTGAAACAGCGAACCCGGAGGGTCCAGTTGCATGTGGGGCTGCGTAAAGGCTCCCCTGGGGAGTTCACTTGTACCCAAAGCCTTCCTTTGGGGGCACTTTTGGATGGGCGAAAAGGGCTCGCAACGCATTTCCTGGGGCCTGATTTTTCAGTCGTCTTCGATGCCGGCTAGGGCTTTGTTTAGGGATGCTCAGAAACAGCGAACGTGGAGGGTCCAGTTGCATGTGGGGCTGCGTAAAGGCTCCCCTGGGGAGTTCACTTGTATCCAAAGCCTTCCTTTGGTGGCACTTTTGGATGGTCCAAAGGGGCTCGCAACGCATTTCCTGGGGCCTGATTTTTCACTCGTCTCCGATGATGGCTAGGGCTACGTTAAGTTTGCTCAGGAACAGCGATCCCGGAGGGTCCAGTTGCATGTGGGGCTGCGTAAAGGCTCCCCTGGGGAGTTCTCTTGTACCCAAAGCCTTCCTTTGGTGACACTTTTGGATGGTCCAAAGGGGCTTGCAATGCATTTTCTGTGGCCCGGGTTTTCAGTCTTCTCCCATGCCGGCTAGGGTTATGTTTTGGGTTGCTCTGAAACAGCGAACCCGGAGGGTCCAGTTGCATGTGGGGCTGCGTAAAGGCTCCCCTGGGGAGTTCTCTTGTACCCAAAGCCTTCCTTTGGTGACACTTTTGGATGGTCCAAAGGGGCTTGCAACGCGTTTTCTGGGGCCCGGGTTTTCAGTCTTCTCCCATGCCGGCTAGGGATATATTTAGGGTTGTTCGAAAAATCGAACCCGGACGGTCCAGTTGCATGTGGGGCTGCGTAAAGGCTCCCCTGGGGAGTTCACTTGTATCCAAAGCCTTCCTTTGGTGACACTTTTGGATGGTCCAAAGGGGCTTGCAACGCATTTTCTGTGGCCCGGGTTTTCAGTCTTCTTCCATGCCGGCTAGGGCTATGTTTAGGGATGCTCAGAAACAGCGAAACTGGAGGGTCCAGTTGCATGTGGGGCTGCGTAAAGGCTCCCCTGGGGAGTTCATTTGTACCCAAAGCCTTCCTTTGGTGACACTTTTGGATGGTCCAAAGGGGCTTGCAACGCGTTTTCTGGGGCCCGGGTTTTCAGTCTTCTCCCATGCCGGCTAGGGATATATTTAGGGTTGTTCGAAAAATCGAACCCGGAGGGTCCAGTTGCATGTGGGGCTGCGTAAAGGCTCCCCTGGGGAGTTCACTTGTATCCAAAGCCTTCCTTTGGGGGCACTTTTGGATGGTCCAAAGGGGCTCGCAACACATTTCCTGGGGCCTGATTTTTCACTCGTCTCCGATGATGGCTAGGGCTATGTTTAGGTTTGCTCAGGAACAGCGAACTCGGAGGGTCCTGTTACATGTGGGGCTGCGTAAAGGCTCCCCTGTGGAGTTCACTTGTACCCAAAGCCTTCCTTTGGGGGCACTTTTGGATGGGTGAAAAGGGCTCGCAACGCATTTCTTGGGGCCTGATTTTTCAGTCGTCTCCGATGCCGGCTTGTGCTATGTTTAGGGATGCTCGGAAACAGCGAACCCGGAGGGTCCAGTTGCATGTGGGGCTGCGTAAAGGCTCCCCTGGGGAGTTCACTTGTACCCAAAGCCTTCCTTTGGGGGCACTTTTGGATGGGCGAAAAGGGCTCGCAACGCATTTCCTGGGGCCTGATTTTTCAGTCGTCTTCGATGCCGGCTAGGGCTTTGTTTAGGGATGCTTAGAAACAGCGAACGTGGAGGGTCCAGTTGCATGTGGGGCTGCGTAAAGGCTCCCCTGGGGAGTTCACTTGTATCCAAAGCCTTCCTTTGGTGGCACTTTTGGATGGTCCAAAGGGGCTCGCAACGCATTTCCTGGGGCCTGATTTTTCACTCGTCTCCGATGATGGCTAGGGCTACGTTAAGTTTGCTCAGGAACAGCGATCCCGGAGGGTCCAGTTGCATGTGGGGCTGCGTAAAGGCTCCCCTGGGGAGTTCTCTTGTACCCAAAGCCTTCCTTTGGTGACACTTTTGGATGGTCCAAAGGGGCTTGCAATGCATTTTCTGTGGCCCGGGTTTTCAGTCTTCTCCCATGCCGGCTAGGGTTATGTTTTGGGTTGCTCTGAAACAGCGAACCCGGAGGGTCCAGTTGCATGTGGGGCTGCGTAAAGGCTCCCCTGGGGAGTTCTCTTGTACCCAAAGCCTTCCTTTGGTGACACTTTTGGATGGTCCAAAGGGGCTTGCAACGCGTTTTCTGGGGCCCGGGTTTTCAGTCTTCTCCCATGCCGGCTAGGGATATATTTAGGGTTGCTCAGGAACAGCGAACCCGGAGGGTCCAGTTGCATGTGGGGCTGCGTAAAGGCTCCCCTGGGGAGTTCACTTGTACCCAAAGCCTTCCTTTGGTGACACTTTTGGATGGTCCAAAGGGGCTTGCAATGCATTTTCTGTGGCCAGGGTTTTCAGTCTTCTCCCATGCCGGCAAGTGATATATTTAGGGTTGCTCTGAAACAGCGAACCCGGAGGGTCCAGTTGCATATGGGGCTGCGTAAAGGCTCCCCTGGGAACTTCAGATGTACCCAAAGCCTTCCTTTGGGGGCACTTTTGGATGGTCCAATGGGGCTTGCAACGCATTTCCTGGGGCCTGATTTTTCAGTCGTCTTCCATGCCGGCTAGGGCTATGTTTAGGGATGCTCAGAAACAGCGAACCCGGAGGGTCCAGTTGCATGTGGGGCTGCGTAAAGGCTCCCCTGGGGAGTTCACTTGTACCCAAAGACTTCCTTTGGTGACACTTTTGGATGGTCCAAAGGGGCTTGCAACGCGTTTTCTGGGGCCCGGGTTTTCAGTCTTCTCCTATGCCGGCTAGGGATATATTTGGGGTTGTTCGAAAAATCGAACCCGGACGGTCCAGTTGCATGTGGGGCTGCGTAAAGGCTCCCCTGGGGAGTTCACTTGTACCCAAAGCCTTCCTTTGGTGACACTTTTGGATGGTCCAAAGGGGCTTGCAACGCATTTTCTGTGGCCCGGGTTTTCAGTCTTCTCCCATGCCGGCTAGGGATATATTTAGGGTTGTTCGAAAAATCGAACCCGGACGGTCCAGTTGCATATGGGGCTGCGTAAAGGCTCCCCTGGGAACTTCAGATGTTCCCAAAGCCTTCCTTTGGGGGCACTTTTGGATGGTCCAATGGGGCTTGCAACTCATTTCCTAGGGCCATATTTTTCAGTCGTCTTCCATGCCGGCTAGGGCTATGTTTAGGGATGCTCAGAAACAGTGAACCCGGAGGGTCCAGTTGCATGTGGGGCTGCGTAAAGGCTCCCCTGGGGAGTTCTCTTGTACCCAAAGCCTTCCTTTGGTGACACTTTTGGATGGTCCAAAGGGGCTTGCAACGCGTTTTCTGGGGCCCGGGTTTTCAGTCTTCTCCCATGCCGGCTAGGGATATATTTAGGGTTGCTCAGGAACAGCGAACCCGGAGGGTCCAGTTGCATGTGGGGCTGCGTAAAGGCTCCCCTGGGGAGTTCTCTTGTACCCAAAGCCTTCCTTTGGGGGCACTTTTGGATGGTCCAAAGGGGCTCGCAACACATTTCCTGGGGCCTGATTTTTCAGTCGTCTTCAATGCCGGCTAGGGCTATGTTTAGGGATGCTCAGAAACAGCGATCCCGGAGGGTCCAGTTGCATGTGGGGCTGCGTAAAGGCTCCCCTGGGGAGTTCTCTTGTACCCAAAGCCTTCCTTTGGTGACACTTTTGGATGGTCCAAAGGGGCTTGCAATGCATTTTCTATGGCCCGGGTTTTCAGTCTTCTCCCATGCCGGCTAGGGTTATGTTTTGGGTTGCTCTGAAACAGCGAACCCGGAGGGTCCAGTTGCATGTGGGGCTGCGTAAAGGCTCCCCTGGGGAGTTCTCTTGTACCCAAAGCCTTCCTTTGGTGACACTTTTGGATGGTCCAAAGGGGCTTGCAACGCGTTTTCTGGGGCCCGGGTTTTCAGTCTTCTCCCATGCCGGCTAGGGATATATTTAGGGTTGTTCGAAAAATCGAACCCGGACGGTCCAGTTGCATGTGGGGCTGCGTAAAGGCTCCCCTGGGGAGTTCACTTGTATCCAAAGCCTTCCTTTGGTGACACTTTTGGATGGTCCAAAGGGGCTTGCAACGCATTTTCTGTGGCCCGGGTTTTCAGTCTTCTTCCATGCCGGCTAGGGCTATGTTTAGGGATGCTCAGAAACAGCGAAACTGGAGGGTCCAGTTGCATGTGGGGCTGCGTAAAGGCTCCCCTGGGGAGTTCACTTGTACCCAAAGCCTTCCTTTGGTGACACTTTTGGATGGTCCAAAGGGGCTTGCAACGCGTTTTCTGGGGCCCGGGTTTTCAGTCTTCTCCCATGCCGGCTAGGGATATATTTAGGGTTGTTCGAAAAATCGAACCCGGAGGGTCCAGTTGCATGTGGGGCTGCGTAAAGGCTCCCCTGGGGAGTTCACTTGTATCCAAAGCCTTCCTTTGGGGGCACTTTTGGATGGTCCAAAGGGGCTCGCAACACATTTCCTGGGGCCTGATTTTTCACTCGTCTCCGATGATGGCTAGGGCTATGTTTAGGTTTGCTCAGGAACAGCGAACTCGGAGGGTCCTGTTACATGTGGGGCTGCGTAAAGGCTCCCCTGTGGAGTTCACTTGTACCCAAAGCCTTCCTTTGGGGGCACTTTTGGATGGGTGAAAAGGGCTCGCAACGCATTTCTTGGGGCCTGATTTTTCAGTCGTCTCCGATGCCGGCTTGTGCTATGTTTAGGGATGCTCGGAAACAGCGAACCCGGAGGGTCCAGTTGCATGTGGGGCTGCGTAAAGGCTCCCCTGGGGAGTTCACTTGTACCCAAAGCCTTCCTTTGGGGGCACTTTTGGATGGGCGAAAAGGGCTCGCAACGCATTTCCTGGGGCCTGATTTTTCAGTCGTCTTCGATGCCGGCTAGGGCTTTGTTTAGGGATGCTTAGAAACAGCGAACGTGGAGGGTCCAGTTGCATGTGGGGCTGCGTAAAGGCTCCCCTGGGGAGTTCACTTGTATCCAAAGCCTTCCTTTGGTGGCACTTTTGGATGGTCCAAAGGGGCTCGCAACGCATTTCCTGGGGCCTGATTTTTCACTCGTCTCCGATGATGGCTAGGGCTACGTTAAGTTTGCTCAGGAACAGCGATCCCGGAGGGTCCAGTTGCATGTGGGGCTGCGTAAAGGCTCCCCTGGGGAGTTCTCTTGTACCCAAAGCCTTCCTTTGGTGACACTTTTGGATGGTCCAAAGGGGCTTGCAATGCATTTTCTGTGGCCCGGGTTTTCAGTCTTCTCCCATGCCGGCTAGGGTTATGTTTTGGGTTGCTCTGAAACAGCGAACCCGGAGGGTCCAGTTGCATGTGGGGCTGCGTAAAGGCTCCCCTGGGGAGTTCTCTTGTACCCAAAGCCTTCCTTTGGTGACACTTTTGGATGGTCCAAAGGGGCTTGCAACGCGTTTTCTGGGGCCCGGGTTTTCAGTCTTCTCCCATGCCGGCTAGGGATATATTTAGGGTTGCTCAGGAACAGCGAACCCGGAGGGTCCAGTTGCATGTGGGGCTGCGTAAAGGCTCCCCTGGGGAGTTCACTTGTACCCAAAGCCTTCCTTTGGTGACACTTTTGGATGGTCCAAAGGGGCTTGCAATGCATTTTCTGTGGCCAGGGTTTTCAGTCTTCTCCCATGCCGGCAAGTGATATATTTAGGGTTGCTCTGAAACAGCGAACCCGGAGGGTCCAGTTGCATATGGGGCTGCGTAAAGGCTCCCCTGGGAACTTCAGATGTACCCAAAGCCTTCCTTTGGGGGCACTTTTGGATGGTCCAATGGGGCTTGCAACGCATTTCCTCGGGCCTGATTTTTCAGTCGTCTTCCATGCCGGCTAGGGCTATGTTTAGGGATGCTCAGAAACAGCGAACCCGGAGGGTCCAGTTGCATGTGGGGCTGCGTAAAGGCTCCCCTGGGGAGTTCACTTGTACCCAAAGACTTCCTTTGGTGACACTTTTGGATGGTCCAAAGGGGCTTGCAACGCGTTTTCTGGGGCCCGGGTTTTCAGTCTTCTCCTATGCCGGCTAGGGATATATTTAGGGTTGTTCGAAAAATCGAACCCGGACGGTCCAGTTGCATGTGGGGCTGCGTAAAGGCTCCCCTGGGGAGTTCACTTGTACCCAAAGCCTTCCTTTGGTGACACTTTTGGATGGTCCAAAGGGGCTTGCAACGCATTTTCTGTGGCCCGGGTTTTCAGTCTTCTCCCATGCCGGCTAGGGATATATTTAGGGTTGTTCGTAAAATCGAACCCGGACGGTCCAGTTGCATATGGGGCTGCGTAAAGGCTCCCCTGGGAACTTCAGATGTTCCCAAAGCCTTCCTTTGGGGGCACTTTTGGATGGTCCAATGGGGCTTGCAACGCATTTCCTAGGGCCTGATTTTTCAGTCGTCTTCCATGCCGGCTAGGGCTATGTTTAGGGATGCTCAGAAACAGTGAACCCGGAGGGTCCAGTTGCATGTGGGGCTGCGTAAAGGCTCCCCTGGGGAGTTCTCTTGTACCCAAAGCCTTCCTTTGGTGACACTTTTGGATGGTCCAAAGGGGCTTGCAACGCGTTTTCTGGGGCCCGGGTTTTCAGTCTTCTCCCATGCCGGCTAGGGATATATTTAGGGTTGCTCAGGAACAGCGAACCCGGAGGGTCCAGTTGCATGTGGGGCTGCGTAAAGGCTCCCCTGGGGAGTTCTCTTGTACCCAAAGCCTTCCTTTGGGGGCACTTTTGGATGGTCCAAAGGGGCTCGCAACACATTTCCTGGGGCCTGATTTTTCAGTCGTCTTCAATGCCGGCTAGGGCTATGTTTAGGGATGCTCAGAAACAGCGATCCCGGAGGGTCCAGTTGCATGTGGGGCTGCGTAAAGGCTCCCCTGGGGAGTTCACTTGTACCCAAAGCCTTCCTTTGGTGACACTTTTGGATGGTCCAAATGGGCTTGCAACGCGTTTTCTGGGGCCCGGGTTTTAGTCTTCTCCCATGCCGGCTAGGGATATATTTAGGGTTGTTCGAAAAATCGAACCCGGAGGGTCCAGTTGCATGTGGGGCTGCGTAAAGGCTCCCCTGGGGAGTTCACTTGTATCCAAAGCCTTCCTTTGGGGGCACTTTTGGATGGTCCAAAGGGGCTCGCAACACATTTCCTGGGGCCTGATTTTTCACTCGTCTCCGATGATGGCTAGGGCTATGTTTAGGTTTGCTCAGGAACAGCGAACTCGGAGGGTCCTGTTACATGTGGGGCTGCGTAAAGGCTCCCCTGGGGAGTTCACTTGTACCCAAAGCCTTCCTTTGGGGGCACTTTTGGATGGGTGAAAAGGGCTCGCAACGCATTTCTTGGGGCCTGATTTTTCAGTCGTCTTCGATGCCGGCTTGTGCTATGTTTAGGGATGCTCGTAAACAGCGAACCCGGAGGGTCCAGTTGCATGTGGGGCTGCGTAAAGGCTCCCCTGGGGAGTTCACTTCTACCCAAAGCCTTCCTTTGGGGGCACTTTTGGATGGGCGAAAAGGGCTTGCAACGCATTTCCTGGGGCCTGATTTTTCAGTCGTCTTCGATGCCGGCTAGGGCTATGTTTAGGGATGCTCGGAAACAGCGAACCCGGAGGGTCCAGTTGCATGTGGGGCTGCGTAAAGGCTCCCCTGGGGAGTTCACTTGTATCCAAAGCCTTCCTTTGGTGGCACTTTTGGATGGTCCAAAGGGGCTCGCAACGCATTTCCTGGGGCCTGATTTTTCACTCGTCTCCGATGATGGCTAGGGCTACGTTAAGTTTGCTCAGGAACAGCGATCCCGGAGGGTCCAGTTGCATGTGGGGCTGCGTAAAGGCTCCCCTGGGGAGTTCTCTTGTACCCAAAGCCTTCCTTTGGTGACACTTTTGGATGGTCCAAAGGGGCTTGCAATGCATTTTCTGTGGCCCGGGTTTTCAGTCTTCTCCCATGCCGGCTAGGGTTATGTTTTGGGTTGCTCTGAAACAGCGAACCCGGAGGGTCCAGTTGCATGTGGGGCTGCGTAAAGGCTCCCCTGGGGAGTTCACTTGTACCCAAAGCCTTCCTTTGGGGGCACATTTGGATGGGCGAAAAGGCCTCGGAATGCATTTCCTGGGGCCTGATTTTTCACTCGTCTCCGATGACGGCTAGGGCTACGTTTAGGTTTGCTCAGGAACAGCGAACCCGGAGGGTCCAGTTGCATGTGGGGCTGCGTAAAGGCTCCCCTGGGAACTTCAGATGTACGCAAAGCCTTCCTTTGGGGGCACTTTTGGATGGTCCAAAGGGGCTCGCAACGCATTTCCTGGGGCCTGATTTTTCACTCGTCTCCGATGATGGCTAGGGCTATGTTAAGTTTGCTCAGGAACAGCGATCCCGGAGGGTCCAGTTGCATGTGGGGCTGCGTAAAGGCTCCCCTGGGGAGTTCTCTTGTACCCAAAGCCTTCCTTTGGTGACACTTTTGGATGGTCCAAAGGGGCTTGCAATGCATTTTCTGTGGCCCGGGTTTTCAGTCTTCTCACATGCCGGCTAGGGTTATGTTTTGGGTTGCTCTGAAACAGCGAACCCGGAGGGTCCAGTTGCATGTGGGGCTGCGTAAAGGCTCCCCTGGGGAGTTCACTTGTACCCAAAGCCTTCCTTTGGGGGCACATTTGGATGGGCGAAAAGGCCTCGGAATGCATTTCCTGGGGCCTGATTTTTCACTCGTCTCCGATGACGGCTAGGACTACGTTTAGGTTTGCTCAGGAACAGCGAACCCAGAGGGTCCAGTTGCATGTGGGGCTGCGTAAAGGCTCCCCTGGGAACTTCAGATGTACCCAAAGCCTTCCTTTGGGGGCACTTTTGGATGGTCCAAAGGGGCTAACAACGCATTTCCTGGGGCCTGATTTTTCACTCGTCTCCGATGACGGCTAGGGCTACGTTTAGGTTTGCTCAGGAACAGCGATCCCGGAGGGTCCGGTTGCATATGGGGCTGCGTAAAGGCTCCCCTGGGAACTTCAGATGTACCCAAAGCCTTCCTTTGGTGACACTTTTGGATGGTCCAATGGGGCTTGCAACGCATTTCCTGGGGCCTGATTTTTCAGTCGTCTTCCATGCCGGCTAGGGCTATGTTTAGGGATGCTCAGAAACAGCGAAACCGGAGGGTCCAGTTGCATGTGGGGCTGCGTAAAGGCTCCCCTGGGGAGTTCTCTTGTACCCAAAGCCTTCCTTTGGTGACACTTTTGGATGGTCCAAAGGGGCTTGCAACGCGTTTTCTGGGGCCCGGGTTTTCAGTCTTCTCCCATGCCGGCTAGGGATATATATAGGGTTGCTGGGAAAAATCAAACCCGAAGGGTCCAGTTGCATGTGGGGCTGCGTAAAGGCTCCCCTGGGGAGTTCTCTTGTACCCAAAGCCTTCCTTTGGGGGCACTTTTGGATGGTCCAAAGGGGCTTGCAACGTATTTCCTGGGGCCTGATTTTTCAGTCGTCTTCGATGCCGGCTAGGGCTATGTTTAGGGATGCTCAGAAACAGTGAAACTGTTGGGTCCAGTTGCATGTGGGGCTGCGTAAAGTCTCCCCTGGGGAGTTCTCTTGTACCCAAAGCCTTCCTTTGGTGACACTTGTGGATGGTCCAAAGGGGCTTGCAACGCGTTTTCTGGGGCCCGGGTTTTCAGTCTTCTCCCATGCCGGCTAGGGATATATTTAGTGTTGTTCGAAAAATCGAACCCGGAGGGTCCAGTTGCATGTGGGGCTGCGTAAAGGCTCCCCTGGGGAGTTCACTTGTACCCAAAGCCTTCCTTTGGGGGCACTTTTGGATGGGCGAAAAGGGCTCGCAACGCATTTCCTGGGGCCTGATTTTTCAGTCGTCTTCGATGCCGGCTAGGGCTATGTTTAGGGATGCTCGGAAACAGCGAACCCGGAGGGTCCAGTTGCATGTGGGGCTGCGTAAAGGCTCCCCTGGGGAGTTCACTTGTATCCAAAGCCTTCCTTTGGTGGCACTTTTGGATGGTCCAAAGGGGCTCGCAACGCATTTCCTGGGGCCTGATTTTTCACTCGTCTCCGATGATGGCTAGGGCTACGTTAAGTTTGCTCAGGAACAGCGATCCCGGAGGGTCCAGTTGCATGTGGGGCTGCGTAAAGGCTCCCCTGGGGAGTTCTCTTGTACCCAAAGCCTTCCTTTGGTGACACTTTTGGATGGTCCAAAGGGGCTTGCAATGCATTTTCTGTGGCCCGGGTTTTCAGTCTTCTCCCATGCCGGCTAGGGTTATGTTTTGGGTTGCTCTGAAACAGCGAACCCGGAGGGTCCAGTTGCATGTGGGGCTGCGTAAAGGCTCCCCTGGGGAGTTCACTTGTACCCAAAGCCTTCCTTTGGGGGCACATTTTAATGGGCGAAAAGGCCTCGGAATGCATTTCCTGGGGCCTGATTTTTCACTCGTCTCCGATGACGGCTAGGGCTACGTTTAGGTTTGCTCAGGAACAGCGAACCCGGAGGGTCCAGTTGCATGTGGGGCTGCGTAAAGGCTCCCCTGGGAACTTCAGATGTACCCAAAGCCTTCCTTTGGGGGCACTTTTGGATGGTCCAAAGGGGCTAACAACGCATTTCCTGGGGCCTGATTTTTCACTCGTCTCCGATGCCGGCTAGGGCTACGTTTAGGTTTGCTCAGGAACAGCGATCCCGGAGGGTCCGGTTGCATATGGGGCTGCGTAAAGGCTCCCCTGGGAACTTCAGATGTACCCAAAGCCTTCCTTTGGGGGCACTTTTGGATGGTCCAATGGGGCTTGCAACGCATTTCCTGGGGCCTGATTTTTCAGTCGTCTTCCATGCCGGCTAGGGCTATGTTTAGGGATGCTCAGAAACAGCGAAACCGGAGGGTCCAGTTGCATGTGGGGCTGCGTAAAGGCTCCCCTGGGGAGTTCTCTTGTACCCAAAGCCTTCCTTTGGTGACACTTTTGGATGGTCCAAAGGGGCTTGCAACGCGTTTTCTGGGGCCCGGGTTTTCAGTCTTCTCCCATGCCGGCTAGGGATATATTTAGGGTTGTTCGAAAAATCGAACCCGGACGGTCCAGTTGCATGTGGGGCTGCGTAAAGGCTCCCCTGGGGAGTTCACTTGTATCCAAAGCCTTCCTTTGGGGGCACTTTTGGATGGTCCAAAGGGGCTCGCAACACATTTCCTGGGGCCTGATTTTTCACTCGTCTCCGATGATGGCTAGGGCTATGTTTAGGTTTGCTCAGGAACAGCGAACGTGGAGGGTCCAGTTGCATGTGGGGCTGCGTAAATGCTCCCCTGGGGAGTTCACTTGTATCCAAAGCCTTCCTTTGGTGGCACTTTTGGATGGTCCAAAGAGGCTCGCAACGCATTTCCTGGGGCCTGATTTTTCACTCGTCTCCGATGATGGCTAGGGCTACGTTAAGTTTGCTCAGGAACAGCGATCCTGGAGGGTCCAGTTGCATGTGGGGCTGCGTAAAGGCTCCCCTGGGGAGTTCTCTTGTACCCAAAGCCTTCCTTTGGTGACACTTTTGGATGGTCCAAAGGGGCTTGCAATGCATTTTCTGTGGCCCGGGTTTTCAGTCTTCTCCCATGCCGGCCAGGGTTATATTTTGGGTTGCTCTGAAACAGCGAACCCGGAGGGTCCAGTTGCATGTGGGGCTGCGTAAAGGCTCCCCTGGGGAGTTCACTTGTACCCAAAGCCTTCCTTTGGGGGCACATTTGGATGGGCGAAAAGGCCTCGGAATGCATTTCCTGGGGCCTGATTTTTCACTCGTCTACGATGACGGCTAGGACTACGTTTAGGTTTGCTCAGGAACAGCGAACCCGGAGGGTCCAGTTGCATGTGGGGCTGCGTAAAGGCTCCCCTGGGAACTTCAGATGTACCCAAAGCCTTCCTTTGGGGGCACTTTTGGATGGTCCAAAGGGGCTAACAACGCATTTCCTGGGGCCTGATTTTTCACTCGTCTCCGATGACGGCTAGGGCTACGTTTAGGTTTGCTCAGAAACAGCGATCCCGGAGGGTCCGGTTGCATATGGGGCTGCGTAAAGGCTCCCCTGGGAACTTCAGATGTACCCAAAGCCTTCCTTTGGGGGCACTTTTGGATGGTCCAATGGGGCTTGCAACGCATTTCCTGGGGCCTGATTTTTCAGTCGTCTTCCATGCCGGCTAGGGCTATGTTTAGGGATGCTCAGAAACAGCGAAACCGGAGGGTCCAGTTGCATGTGGGGCTGCGTAAAGGCTCCCCTGGGGAGTTCTCTTGTACCCAAAGCCTTCCTTTGGTGACACTTGTGGATGGTCCAAAGGGGCTTGCAACGCGTTTTCTGGGGCCCGGGTTTTCAGTCTTCTCCCATGCCGGCTAGGGATATATATAGGGTTGCTGGGAAAAATCAAACCCGAAGGGTCCAGTTGCATGTGGGGCTGCGTAAAGGCTCCCCTGGGGAGTTCTCTTGTACCCAAAGCCTTCCTTTGGGGGCACTTTTGGATGGTCCAAAGGGGCTTGCAACGCATTTCCTGGGGCCTGATTTTTCAGTCGTCTTCCATGCCGGCTAGGGCTATGTTTAGGGATGCTCAGAAACAGTGAAACTGTTGGGTCCAGTTGCATGTGGGGCTGCGTAAAGTCTCCCCTGGGGAGTTCTCTTGTACCCAAAGCCTTCCTTTGGTGACACTTGTGGATGGTCCAAAGGGGCTTGCAACGCGTTTTCTGGGGCCCGGGTTTTCAGTCTTCTCCCATGCCGGCTAGGGATATATTTAGTGTTGTTCGAAAAATCGAACCCGGAGGGTCCAGTTGCATGTGGGGCTGCGTAAAGGCTCCCCTGGGGAGTTCACTTGTACCCAAAGCCTTCCTTTGGTGACACTTTTGGATGGGCGAAAAGGGGCTTGCAATGCATTTTCTGTGGCCAGGGTTTTCAGTCTTCTCCCATGCCGGCTAGTGATATATTTAGGGTTGCTCTGAAACAGCGAACCCGGAGGGTCCAGTTGCATATGGGGCTGCGTAAAGGCTCCCCTGGGAACTTCAGATGTACCCAAAGCCTTCCTTTGGGGGCACTTTTGGATGGTCCAATGGGGCTTGCAACGCATTTCCTGGGGCCTGATTTTTCAGTCGTCTTCCATGCCGGCTAGGGCTATGTTTAGGGATGCTCAGAAACAGCGAACCCGGAGGGTCCAGTTGCATGTGGGGCTGCGTAAAGGCTCCCCTGGGGAGTTCACTTGTACCCAAAGCCTTCCTTTGGTGACACTTGTGGATGGTCCAAAGGGGCTTGCAACGCGTTTTCTGGGGCCCGGGTTTTCAGTCTTCTCCCATGCTGGCTAGGGATATATTTAGGGTTGCTCAGGAACAGCGAACCCGGAGGGTCCAGTTGCATGTGGGGCTGCGTAAAGGCTCCCCTGGGGAGTTCACTTGTACCCAAAGCCTTCCTTTGGTGACACTTTTGGATGGTCCAAAGGGGCTTGCAACGCGTTTTCTGGGGCCCGGGTTTTCAGTCTTCTCCCATGCCGGCTAGGGATATATTTAGGGTTGCTCGGAAAAATCGAACCCGAAGGGTCCAGTTGCATGTGGGGCTGCGTAAAGGCTCCCCTGGGGAGTTCTCTTGTACCCAAAGCCTTCCTTTGGTGACACTTTTGGATGGTCCAAAGGGGCTTGCAACGCGATTTCTGGGGCCCGGGTTTTCAGTCTTCTCCCATGCCGGCTAGGGATATATTAAGGGTTGCTCGGAAAAATCGAACCCGAAGGGTCCAGTTGCATGTGGCGCTGCGTAAAGACTCCCCTGGGGAGTTCACTTGTACCCAAAGTCTTCCTTTGGGGGCACTTTTGGATGGGTGAAAAGGGCTCGCAACGCATTTCTTGGGGCCTGATTTTTCAGTCGTCTTCGATGCCGGCTTGTGCTATGTTTAGGGATGCTCGGAAACAGCGAACCCGGAGGGTCCAGTTGCATGTGGGGCTGCGTAAAGGCTCCCCTGGGGAGTTCACTTGTACCCAAAGCCTTCCTTTGGGGGCACTTTTGGATGGGCGAAAAGGGCTCGCAACGCATTTCCTGGGGCCTGATTTTTCAGTCGTCTTCGATGCCGGCTAGGGCTTTGTTTAGGGATGCTTAGAAACAGCGAATGTGGAGGGTCCAGTTGCATGTGGGGCTGCGTAAAGGCTCCCCTGGGGAGTTCACTTGTATCCAAAGCCTTCCTTTGGTGGCACTTTTGGATGGTCCAAAGGGGCTCGCAACGCATTTCCTGGGGCCTGATTTTTCACTCGTCTCCGATGATGGCTAGGGCTACGTTAAGTTTACTCAGGAACAGCGATCCCGGAGGGTCCAGTTGCATGTGGGGCTGCGTAAAGGCTCCCCTGGGGAGTTCTCTTGTACCCAAAGCCTTCCTTTGGTGACACTTTTGGATGGTCCAAAAGGGGCTTGCAATGCATTTTCTGTGGCCCGGGTTTTCAGTCTTCTCCCATGCCGGCTAGTGATATATTTAGGGTTGCTCTGAAACAGTGAACCCGGAGGGTCCAGTTGCATATGGGGCTGCGTAAAGGCTCCCCTGGGAACTTCAGATGTACCCAAAGCCTTCCTTTGGTGGCACTTTTGGATGGTCCAATGGGGCTTGCAACGCATTTTCTGGGGCCCTGGTTTTCAGTCTTCTCCCATGCCGGCTAGGGTTATGTTTAGGGTTGCTCGGAAAAATCGAACCCGGAGGGTCCAGTTGCATGTGGGGCTGCGTAAAGGCTCCCCTGGGGAGTTCACTTGTACCCAAAGCCTTCCTTTGGGGGCACATTTGGATGGGCGAAAAGGCCTCGGAACGCAATTCCTGGGGCCTGATTTTTCACTCGTCTCCAATGACGGCTAGGGCTACGTTTAGGTTTGCTCAGGAACAGCGAACCCGGAGGGTCCAGTTGCATGTGGGGCTGCGTAAAGGCTCCCCTGGGAACTTCAGATGTACCCAAAGCCTTCCTTTGGGGGCACTTTTGGATGGTCCAATGGGGCTTGCAACGCATTTCCTGGGGCCTGATTTTTCAGTCGTCTTCCTTGCCGGCTAGGGCTATGTTTAGGGATGCTCTGAAACAGCGAACCCGGAGGGTCCTTTTGCATGTGGGGCTGCGTAAAGGCTCCCCTGGGGAGTTCTCTTGTACCCAAAGCCTTCCTTTGGTGACACTTTTGGATGGTCCAAAGGGGCTTGCAACGCGTTTTCTGGGGCCCGGGTTTTCAGACTTCTCCCATGCCGGCTAGGGATATATTTAGGGTTGCTCGGAAAAATCGAACCTGGACGGTCCAGTTGCATGTGGGGCTGCGTAAAGGCTCCCCTGGGGAGTTCTCTTGTACCCAAAGCCTTCCTTTGGGGGCACTTTTGGATGGTCCAAAGGGGCTCGCAACACATTTCCTGGGGCTTGATTTTTCAGTCGTCTTCGATGCCGGCTAGGGTTATGTTTAGGGATGCTCAGAAACAGTGAAACTGGAGTGTCCAGTTGCATGTGGGGCTGCGTAAAGGCTCCCCTGGGGAGTTCACTTGTATCAAAAGCCTTCCTTTGGTGACACTTTTGGATGGTCCAAATGGGCTTGCAACGCGTTTTCTGGGGCCAGGGTTTTCAGTCTTCTCCCATGCCGGCTAGGGATATATTTAGGGTTGTTCGAAAAATCGAACCCGGAGGGTCCAGTTGCATGTGGGGCTGCGTAAAGGCTCCCCTGGGGAGTTCACTTGTATCCAAAGCCTTCCTTTGGGGGCACTTTTGGATGGTCCAAAGGGGCTCGCAACACATTTCCTGGGGCCTGATTTTTCACTCATCTCCGATGATGGCTAGGGCTATGTTTAGGTTTGCTCAGGAACAGCGAACTCGGAGGGTCCTGTTACATGTGGGGCTGCGTAAAGGCTCCCCTGGGGAGTTCACTTGTACCCAAAGCCTTCCTTTGGTGACACTTTTGGATGGTCCAAAGGGGCTTGCAATGCATTTTCTGTGGCCCGGGTTTTCAGTCTTCTCCCATGCCGGCTAGTGATATATTTAGGGTTGCTCGGAAACAGCGAACCCGGAGGGTCCAGTTGCATGTGGGGCTGCGTAAAGGCTCCCCTGGGGAGTTCACTTGTACCCAAAGCCTTCCTTTGGGGGCACATTTGGATGGGCGAAAAGGCCTCGGAATGCATTTCCTGGGGCCTGATTTTTCACTCGTCTCCGATGACGGCTAGGGCTACGTTTAGGTTTGCTCAGGAACAGCGAACCCGGAGGGTCCAGTTGCATGTGGGGCTGCGTAAAGGCTCCCCTGGGAACTTCAGATGTACCCAAAGCCTTCCTTTGGGGGCACTTTTGGATGGTCCAAAGGGGCTAACAACGCATTTCCTGGGGCCTGATTTTTCAGTCGTCTTCGATGCCGGCTAGGGCTTTGTTTAGGGATGCTTAGAAACAGCGAACGTGGAGGGTCCAGTTGCATGTGGGGCTGCGTAAAGGCTCCCCTGGGGAGTTCTCTTGTACCCAAAGCCTTCCTTTGGGGGCACTTTTGGATGGTCCAAAGGGGCTTGCAACGCATTTCCTGGGGCCCGGGTTTTCAGTCTTCTCCCATGCCGGCTAGGGATATATTTAGGGTTGCTCAGGAACAGCGAACCCGGAGGGTCCAGTTGCATGTGGGGCTGCGTAAAGGCTCCCCTGGGGAGTTCTCTTGTACCCAAAGCCTTCCTTTGGGGGCACTTTTGGATGGTCCAAAGGGGCTCGCAACACATTTCCTGGGGCCTGATTTTTCAGTCGTCTTCAATGCCGGCTAGGGCTATGTTTAGGGATGCTCAGAAACAGCGAACCCGGAGGGTCCAGTTGCATGTGGGGCTGCGTAAAGGCTCCCCTGGGGAGTTCACTTGTACCCAAAGCCTTCCTTTGGGGGCACTTTTGGATGGGTGAAAAGGGCTCGCAACGCATTTCTTGGGGCCTGATTTTTCAGTCGTCTTCGATGCCGGCTTGTGATATATTTAGGGATGCTCGGAAACAGCGAACCCGGAGGGTCCAGTTGCATGTGGGGCTGCGTAAAGGCTCCCCTGGGGAGTTCACTTGTACCCAAAGCCTTCCTTTGGGGGCACATTTGGATGGGCGAAAAGGCCTCGGAACGCATTTCCTGGGGCCTGATTTTTCACTCGTCTCCAATGACGGCTAGGGCTACGTTTAGGTTTGCTCAGGAACAGCGAACCCGGAGGGTCCAGTTGCATGTGGGGCTGCGTAAAGGCTCCCCTGGGGAGTTCACTTGTACCCAAAGCCTTCCTTTGGTGACACTTTTGGATGGTCCAAAGGGGCTTGCAACGCGTTTTCTGGGGCCCGGGTTTTCAGACTTCTCCCATGCCGGCTAGGGATATATTTAGGGTTGCTCGGAAAAATCGAACCTGGACGGTCCAGTTGCATGTGGGGCTGCGTAAAGACTCCCCTGGGGAGTTCTCTTGTACCCAAAGCCTTCCTTTGGGGGCACTTTTGGATGGTCCAAAGGGGCTCGCAACACATTTCCTGGGGCCTGATTTTTCAGTCGTCTTCGATGCCGGCTAGGGTTATGTTTAGGGATGCTCAGAAACAGTGAAACTGGAGTGTCCAGTTGCATGTGGGGCTGCGTAAAGGCTCCCCTGGGGAGTTCACTTGTACCCAAAGCCTTCCTTTGGTGACACTTGTGGATGGTCCAAAGGGGCTTGCAACGCGTTTTCTGGGGCCCGGGTTTTCAGTCTTCTCCCATGCCGGCTAGGGATATATTTAGGGTTGTTCGAAAAATCGAACCCGGACGGTCCAGTTGCATGTGGGGCTGCGTAAAGGCTCCCCTGGGGAGTTCACTTGTATCCAAAGCCTTCCTTTGGGGGCACTTTTGGATGGGTGAAAAGGGCTCGCAACGCATTTCTTGGGGCCTGATTTTTCAGTCGTCTTCGATGCCGGCTTGTGCTATGTTTAGGGATGCTCGGAAACAGCGAACCCGGAGGGTCCAGTTGCATGTGGGGCTGCGTAAAGGCTCCCCTGGGGAGTTCACTTCTACCCAAAGCCTTCCTTTGGGGGCACTTTTGGATGGGCGAAAAGGGCTCGCAACGCATTTCCTGGGGCCTGATTTTTCAGTCGTCTTCGATGCCGGCTAGGGCTTTGTTTAGGGTTGCTCGGAAACAGCGAACCCGGAGGGTCCAGTTGCATGTGGGGCTGCGTAAAGGCTCCCCTGGGGAGTTCACTTGTACCCAAAGCCTTCCTTTGGGGGCACATTTGGACGGGCGAAAAGGCCTCGGAATGCATTTCCTGGGGCCTGATTTTTCACTCGTCTCCGATGACGGCTAGGGCTACGTTTAGGTTCGCTCAGGAACAGCGAACCCGGAGGGTCCAGTTGCATGTGGGGCTGCGTAAAGGCTCCCCTGGGGAGTTCAGATGTACCCAAAGCCTTCCTTTGGGGGCACTTTTGGATGGTCCAAAGGGGCTAACAACGCATTTCCTGGGGCCTGATTTTTCAGTCGTCTTCGATGCCGGCTAGGGCTATGTTTAGGGATGCTCAGAAACAGTGAAACTGGAGGGTCCAGTTGCATGTGGGGCTGCGTAAAGGCTCCCCTGGGGAGTTCACTTGTACCCAAAGCCTTCCTTTGGGGGCACATTTGGATGGGCGAAAAGGCCTCGGAATGCATTTCCTAGGGCCTGATTTTTCACTCGTCTCCGATGACGGCTAGGGCTACGTTTAGGTTTGCTCAGGAACAGCGATCCCGGAGGGTCCGGTTGCATATGGGGCTGCGTAAAGGCTCCCCTGGGAACTTCAGATGTACCCAAAGCCTTCGTTTGGGGGCACTTTTGGATGGTCCAATGGGGCTTGCAACGCATTTCCTAGGGCCTGATTTTTCAGTCGTCTTCGATGCCGGCTAGGGCTATCTTTAGGGATGCTCAGAAACAGCGAACCCGGAGGGTCCAGTTGCATGTGGGGCTGCATAAAGGCTCCCCAGGGGAGTTCTCTTGTACCCAAAGCCTTCCTTTGGGGGCACTTTTGGATGGTCCAAAGGGGCTTGCAACGCATTTCCTGGGGCCTGATTTTTCAGTCGTCTTCGATGCCGGCTAGGGCTATGTTTAGGGATGCTCAGAAACAGTGAAACTGGAGGGTCCAGTTGCATGTGGGGCTGCGTAAAGGCTCCCCTGGGGAGTTCACTTGTACCCAAAGCCTTCCTTTGGTGACACTTGTGGATGGTCCAAAGGGGCTTGCAACGCGTTTTCTGGGGCCCGGGTTTTCAGTCTTCTCCCATGCCGGCTAGGGATATATTTAGTGTTGTTCGAAAAATCGAACCCGGACGGTCCAGTTGCATGTGGGGCTGCGTAAAGGCTCCCCTGGGGAGTTCAGATGTACCCAAAGCCTTCCTTTGGGGGCACTTTTGGATGGTCCAATGGGGCTTGCAACGCATTTCCTGGGGCCCGGGTTTTCAGTCTTCTCCCATGCCGGCTAGGGATATATTTAGGGTTGCTCAGGAACAGCGAACCCGGAGGGTCCAGTTGCATGTGGGGCTGCGTAAAGGCTCCCCTGGGGAGTTCTCTTGTACCCAAAGCCTTCCTTTGGGGGCACTTTTGGATGGTCCAAAGGGGCTCGCAACACATTTCCTGGGGCCTGATTTTTCAGTCGTCTTCAATGCCGGCTAGGGCTATGTTTAGGGATGCTCAGAAACAGCGAACCCGGAGGGTCCAGTTGCATGTGGGGCTGCGTAAAGGCTCCCCTGGGGAGTTCACTTGTACCCAAAGCCTTCCTTTGGGGGCACTTTTGGATGGGTGAAAAGGGCTCGCAACGCATTTCTTGGGGCCTGATTTTTCAGTCGTCTTCGATGCCGGCTTGTGATATATTTAGGGATGCTCGGAAACAGCGAACCCGGAGGGTCCAGTTGCATGTGGGGCTGCGTAAAGGCTCCCCTGGGGAGTTCACTTGTACCCAAAGCCTTCCTTTGGGGGCACATTTGGATGGGCGAAAAGGCCTCGGAACGCATTTCCTGGGGCCTGATTTTTCACTCGTCTCCAATGACGGCTAGGGCTACGTTTAGGTTTGCTCAGGAACAGCGAACCCGGAGGGTCCAGTTGCATGTGGGGCTGCGTAAAGGCTCCCCTGGGGAGTTCTCTTGTACCCAAAGCCTTCCTTTGGTGACACTTTCGGATGGTCCAAAGGGGCTTGCAACGCGTTTTCTGGGGCCCGGGTTTTCAGACTTCTCCCATGCCGGCTAGGGATATATTTAGGGTTGCTCGGAAAAATCGAACCTGGACGGTCCAGTTGCATGTGGGGCTGCGTAAAGACTCCCCTGGGGAGTTCTCTTGTACCCAAAGCCTTCCTTTGGGGGCACTTTTGGATGGTCCAAAGGGGCTCGCAACACATTTCCTGGGGCCTGATTTTTCAGTCGTCTTCGATGCCGGCTAGGGTTATGTTTAGGGATGCTCAGAAACAGTGAAACTGGAGTGTCCAGTTGCATGTGGGGCTGCGTAAAGGCTCCCCTGGGGAGTTCACTTGTACCCAAAGCCTTCCTTTGGTGACACTTGTGGATGGTCCAAATGGGCTTGCAACGCGTTTTCTGGGGCCCGGGTTTTCAGTCGTCTCCGATGACGGCTAGGGCTACGTTTAGGCTTGCTCAGGAACAGCGAACCCGGAGGGTCCAGTTGCATGTGGGGCTGCGTAAAGGCTCCCCTGGGGAGTTCACTTGTATCCAAAGCCTTCCTTTGGGGGCACTTTTGGATGGTCCAAAGGGGCTCGCAACACATTTCCTGGGGCCTGATTTTTCACTCATCTCCGATGATGGCTAGGGCTATGTTTAGGTTTGCTCAGGAACAGCGAACTCGGAGGGTCCTGTTACATGTGGGGCTGCGTAAAGGCTCCCCTGGGGAGTTCACTTGTACCCAAAGCCTTCCTTTGGGGGCACTTTTGGATGGGTGAAAAGGGCTCGCAACGCATTTCTTGGGGCCTGATTTTTCAGTCGTCTTCGATGCCGGCTTGTGCTATGTTTAGGGATGCTCGGAAACAGCGAACCCGGAGGGTCCAGTTGCATGTGGGGCTGCGTAAAGGCTCCCCTGGGGAGTTCACTTCTACCCAAAGCCTTCCTTTGGGGGCACTTTTGGATGGGCGAAAAGGGCTCGCAACGCATTTCCTGGGGCCTGATTTTTCAGTCGTCTTCGATGCCGGCTAGGGCTTTGTTTAGGGATGCTTAGAAACAGCGAATGTGGAGGGTCCAGTTGCATGTGGGGCTGCGTAAAGGCTCCCCTGGGGAGTTCACTTGTACCCAAAGCCTTCCTTTGGTGACACTTTTGGATGGTCCAAAGGGGCTTGCAATGCATTTTCTGTGGCCCGGGTTTTCAGTCTTCTCCCATGCCGGCTAGTGATATATTTAGGGTTGCTCGGAAACAGCGAACCCGGAGGGTCCAGTTGCATGTGGGGCTGCGTAAAGGCTCCCCTGGGGAGTTCACTTGTACCCAAAGCCTTCCTTTGGGGGCACATTTGGATGGTCCAATGGGGCTTGCAACGCATTTCCTGGGGCCCGGGTTTTCAGTCTTCTCCCATGCCGGCTAGGGATATATTTAGGGTTGCTCAGGAACAGCGAACCCGGAGGGTCCAGTTGCATGTGGGGCTGCGTAAAGGCTCCCCTGGGGAGTTCACTTGTACCCAAAGCCTTCCTTTGGGGGCACTTTTGGATGGTCCAAAGGGGCTCGCAACACATTTCCTGGGGCCTGATTTTTCAGTCGTCTTCAATGCCGGCTAGGGCTATGTTTAGGGATGCTCAGAAACAGCGAACCCGGAGGGTCCAGTTGCATGTGGGGCTGCGTAAAGGCTCCCCTGGGGAGTTCACTTGTACCCAAAGCCTTCCTTTGGGGGCACTTTTGGATGGGTGAAAAGGGCTCGCAACGCATTTCTTGGGGCCTGATTTTTCAGTCGTCTTCGATGCCGGCTAGGGCTATGTTTAGGGATGCTCAGAAACAGTGAAACTGGAGGGTCCAGTTGCATGTGGGGCTGCGTAAAGGCTCCCCTGGGGAGTTCACTTGTACCCAAAGCCTTCCTTTGGTGACACTTGTGGATGGTCCAAAGGGGCTTGCAACGCGTTTTCTGTGGCCCGGGTTTTCAGTCTTCTCCCATGCCGGCTAGGGATATATTTAGTGTTGTTCGAAAAATCGAACCCGGACGGTCCAGTTGCATGTGGGGCTGCGTAAAGGCTCCCCTGGGGAGTTCAGATGTACCCAAAGCCTTCCTTTGGGGGCACTTTTGGATGGTCCAATGGGGCTTGCAACGCATTTCCTGGGGCCCGGGTTTTCAGTCTTCTCCCATGCCGGCTAGGGATATATTTAGGGTTGCTCAGGAACAGCGAACCCGGAGGGTCCAGTTGCATGTGGGGCTGCGTAAAGGCTCCCCTGGGGAGTTCTCTTGTACCCAAAGCCTTCCTTTGGGGGCACTTTTGGATGGTCCAAAGGGGCTCGCAACACATTTCCTGGGGCCTGATTTTTCAGTCGTCTTCAATGCCGGCTAGGGCTATGTTTAGGGATGCTCAGAAACAGCGAACCCGGAGGGTCCAGTTGCATGTGGGGCTGTGTAAAGGCTCCCCTGGGGAGTTCACTTGTACCCAAAGCCTTCCTTTGGGGGCACTTTTGGATGGGTGAAAAGGGCTCGCAACGCATTTCTTGGGGCCTGATTTTTCAGTCGTCTTCGATGCCGGCTTGTGATATATTTAGGGATGCTCGGAAACAGCGAACCCGGAGGGTCCAGTTGCATGTGGGGCTGCGTAAAGGCTCCCCTGGGGAGTTCACTTGTACCCAAAGCCTTCCTTTGGGGGCACATTTGGATGGGCGAAAAGGCCTCGGAACGCATTTCCTGGGGCCTGATTTTTCACTCGTCTCCAATGACGGCTAGGGCTACGTTTAGGTTTGCTCAGGAACAGCGAACCCGGAGGGTCCAGTTGCATGTGGGGCTGCGTAAAGGCTCCCCTGGGGAGTTCTCTTGTACCCAAAGCCTTCCTTTGGTGACACTTTCGGATGGTCCAAAGGGGCTTGCAACGCGTTTTCTGGGGCCCGGGTTTTCAGACTTCTCCCATGCCGGCTAGGGATATATTTAGGGTTGCTCAGAAACAGTGAAACTGGAGTGTCCAGTTGCATGTGGGGCTGCGTAAAGGCTCCCCTGGGGAGTTCACTTGTACCCAAAGCCTTCCTTTGGTGACACTTGTGGATGGTCCAAATGGGCTTGCAACGCGTTTTCTGGGGCCCGGGTTTTCAGTCTTCTCCCATGCCGGCTAGGGATATATTTAGGGTTGTTCGAAAAATCGAACCCGGACGGTCCAGTTGCATGTGGGGCTGCGTAAAGGCTCCCCTGGGGAGTTCACTTGTACCCAAAGCCTTCCTTTGGGGGCACTTTTGGATGGGTGAAAAGGGCTCGCAACGCATTTCTTGGGGCCTGATTTTTCAGTCGTCTTCGATGCCGGCTTGTGATATATTTAGGGATGCTCGGAAACAGCGAACCCGGAGGGTCCAGTTGCATGTGGGGCTGCGTAAAGGCTCCCCTGGGGAGTTCACTTGTACCCAAAGCCTTCCTTTGGGGGCACATTTGGATGGGCGAAAAGGCCTCGGAACGCATTTCCTGGGGCCTGATTTTTCACTCGTCTCCAATGACGGCTAGGGCTACGTTTAGGTTTGCTCAGGAACAGCGAACCCGGAGGGTCCAGTTGCATGTGGGGCTGCGTAAAGACTCCCCTGGGGAGTTCTCTTGTAGCCAAAGCCTTCCTTTGGGGGCACTTTTGGATGGTCCAAAGGGGCTCGCAACACATTTCCTGGGGCCTGATTTTTCAGTCGTCTTCGATGCCGGCTAGGGTTATGTTTAGGGATGCTCAGAAACAGTGAAACTGGAGTGTCCAGTTGCATGTGGGGCTGCGTAAAGGCTCCCCTGGGGAGTTCACTTGTACCCAAAGCCTTCCTTTGGTGACACTTGTGGATGGTCCAAATGGGCTTGCAACGCGTTTTCTGGGGCCCGGGTTTTCAGTCTTCTCCCATGCCGGCTAGGGATATATTTAGGGTTGTTCGAAAAATCGAACCCGGACGGTCCAGTTGCATGTGGGGCTGCGTAAAGGCTCCCCTGGGGAGTTCACTTGTATCCAAAGCCTTCCTTTAGGGGCACTTTTGCATGGTCCAAAGGGGCTCGCAACACATTTCCTGGGGCCTGATTTTTCACTCATCTCCGATGATGGCTAGGGCTATGTTTAGGTTTGCTCAGGAACAGCGAACTCGGAGGGTCCTGTTACATGTGGGGCTGCGTAAAGGCTCCCCTGGGGAGTTCACTTGTACCCAAAGCCTTCCTTTGGGGGCACTTTTGGATGGGTGAAAAGGGCTCGCAACGCATTTCTTGGGGCCTGATTTTTCAGTCGTCTTCGATGCCGGCTTGTGCTATGTTTAGGGATGCTCGGAAACAGCGAACCCGGAGGGTCCAGTTGCATGTGGGGCTGCGTAAAGGCTCCCCTGGGGAGTTCACTTGTACCCAAAGCCTTCCTTTGGGGGCACTTTTGGATGGGCGAAAAGGGCTCGCAACGCATTTCCTGGGGCCTGATTTTTCAGTCGTCTTCGATGCCGGCTAGGGCTTTGTTTAGGGATGCTTAGAAACAGCGAATGTGGAGGGTCCAGTTGCATGTGGGGCTGCGTAAAGGCTCCCCTGGGGAGTTCACTTGTACCCAAAGCCTTCCTTTGGTGACACTTTTGGATGGTCCAAATGGGCTTGCAATGCATTTTCTGTGGCCCGGGTTTTCAGTCTTCTCCCATGCCGGCTAGTGATATATTTAGGGTTGCTCGGAAACAGCGAACCCGGAGGGTCCAGTTGCATGTGGGGCTGCGTAAAGGCTCCCCTGGGGAGTTCAGATGTACCCAAAGCCTTCCTTTGGGGGCACATTTGGATGGTCCAATGGGGCTTGCAACGCATTTCCTGGGGCCCGGGTTTTCAGTCTTCTCCCATGCCGGCTAGGGATATATTTAGGGTTGCTCAGGAACAGCGAACCCGGAGGGTCCAGTTGCATGTGGGGCTGCGTAAAGGCTCCCCTGGGGAGTTCTCTTGTACCCAAAGCCTTCCTTTGGGGGCACTTTTGGATGGTCCAAAGGGGCTCGCAACACATTTCCTGGGGCCTGATTTTTCAGTCGTCTTCAATGCCGGCTAGGGCTATGTTTAGGGATGCTCAGAAACAGCGAACCCGGAGGGTCCAGTTGCATGTGGGGCTGCGTAAAGGCTCCCCTGGGGAGTTCACTTGTACCCAAAGCCTTCCTTTGGGGGCACTTTTGGATGGGTGAAAAGGGCTCGCAACGCATTTCTTGGGGCCTGATTTTTCAGTCGTCTTCGATGCCGGCTTGTGATATATTTAGGGATGCTCGGAAACAGCGAACCCGGAGGGTCCAGTTGCATGTGGGGCTGCGTAAAGGCTCCCCTGGGGAGTTCACTTGTACCCAAAGCCTTCCTTTGGGGGCACATTTGGATGGGCGAAAAGGCCTCGGAACGCATTTCCTGGGGCCTGATTTTTCACTCGTCTCCGATGACGGCTAGGGCTACGTTTAGGTTTGCTCAGGAACAGCGAACCCGGAGGGTCCAGTTGCATGTGGGGCTGCGTAAAGGCTCCCCTGGGAACTTCAGATGTACCCAAAGCCTTCCTTTGGGGGCACTTTTGGATGGTCCAAAGGGGCTAACAACGCATTTCCTGGGGCCTGATTTTTCAGTCGTCTTCCATGCCGGCTAGGGCTATGTTTAGGGATGCTCAGAAACAGCGAACCCGGAGGGTCCAGTTGCATGTGGGGCTGCGTAAAGGCTCCCCTGGGGAGTTCACTTGTACCCAAAGCCTTCCTTTGGGGGCACATTTGGATGGGCGAAAAGGCCTCGGAATGCGTTTCCTAGGGCCTGATTTTTCACTCGTCTCCGATGACGGCTAGGGCTACGTTTAGGTTTGCTCAGGAACAGCGATCCCGGAGGGTCCGGTTGCATATGGGGCTGCGTAAAGGCTCCCCTGGGAACTTCAGATGTACCCAAAGCCTTCGTTTGGGGGCACTTTTGGATGGTCCAATGGGGCTTGCAACGCATTTCCTGGGGCCTGATTTTTCAGTCGTCTTCGATGCCGGCTAGGGCTATCTTTAGGGATGCTCAGAAACAGCGAACCCGGAGGGTCCAGTTGCATGTGGGGCTGCGTAAAGGCTCCCCTGGAGAGTTCTCTTGTACCCAAAGCCTTCCTTTGGGGGCACTTTTGGATGGTCCAAAGGGGCTTGCAACGCATTTCCTGGGGCCTGATTTTTCAGTCGTCTTCGATGCCGGCTATGGCTATGTTTAGGGATGCTCAGAAACAGTGAAACTGGAGGGTCCAGTTGCATGTGGGGCTGCGTAAAGGCTCCCCTGGGGAGTTCACTTGTACCCAAAGCCTTCCTTTGGTGACACTTGTGGATGGTCCAAAGGGGCTTGCAACGCGTTTTCTGGGGCCCGGGTTTTCAGTCTTCTCCCATGCCGGCTAGGGATATATTTAGTGTTGTTCGAAAAATCGAACCCGGACGGTCCAGTTGCATGTGGGGCTGCGTAAAGGCTCCCCTGGGGAGTTCAGATGTACCCAAAGCCTTCCTTTGGGGGCACTTTTGGATGGTCCAATGGGGCTTGCAACGCATTTCCTGGGGCCCGGGTTTTCAGACTTCTCCCATGCCGGCTAGGGATATATTTAGGGTTGCTCAGGAACAGCGAACCCGGAGGGTCCAGTTGCATGTGGGGCTGCGTAAAGGCTCCCCTGGGGAGTTCTCTTGTACCCAAAGCCTTCCTTTGGGGGCACTTTTGGATGGTCCAAAGGGGCTCGCAACACATTTCCTGGGGCCTGATTTTTCAGTCGTCTTCAATGCCGGCTAGGGCTATGTTTAGGGATGCTCAGAAACAGCGAACCCGGAGGGTCCAGTTGCATGTGGGGCTGCGTAAAGGCTCCCCTGGGGAGTTCACTTGTACCCAAAGCCTTCCTTTGGGGGCACTTTTGCATGGGTGAAAAGGGCTCGCAACGCATTTCTTGGGGCCTGATTTTTCAGTCGTCTTCGATGCCGGCTTGTGATATATTTAGGGATGCTCGGAAACAGCGAACCCGGAGGGTCCAGTTGCATGTGGGGCTGCGTAAAGGCTCCCCTGGGGAGTTCACTTGTATCCAAAGCCTTCCTTTGCAGGCACTTTTGGATGGTCCAAAGGGGCTCGCAACGCCTTTCCTGGGGCCTGATTTTTCACTTGTCTCCTATGCCGGCTAGGGCTTTGTTTAGGGATGCTCAGAAACAGCGATCCCGGAGGTTCCAGTTGCATGTGGGGCTGCGTAAAGGCTCCCCTGGGGAGTTCTCTTGTACCCAAAGCCTTCCTTTGGGGGCACTTTTGGATGGTCCAAAGGGGCTTGCAACGCATTTTCTGGGGCCCGGGTTTTCAGTCTTCTCCCATGCCGGCTAGGGTTATGTTCAGGGTTGCTCGGAAAAATCGAACCCGGAGGGTCCAGTTGCATGTGGGGCTGCGTAAAGGCTCCCCTGGGGAGTTCACTTGTACCCAAAGCCTTCCTTTGGGGGCACATTTGGATGGGCGAAAAGGCCTCGGAACGCATTTCCTGGGGCCTGATTTTTCACTCGTCTCCAATGACGGCTAGGGCTACGTTTAGGTTTGCTCAGGAACAGCGAACCCGGAGGGTCCAGTTGCATGTGGGGCTGCGTAAAGGCTCCCCTGGGGAGTTCACTTGTACCCAAAGCCTTCCTTTGGTGACACTTTTGGATGGTCCAAAGGGGCTTGCAACGCGTTTTCTGGGGCTCGGGTTTTCAGACTTCTCCCATGCCGGCTAGGGATATATTTAGGGTTGCTCGGAAAAATCGAACCTGGACGGTCCAGTTGCATGTGGGGCTGCGTAAAGACTCCCCTGGGGAGTTCTCTTGTACCCAAAGTCTTCCTTTGGGGGCACTTTTGGATGGTCCAAAGGGGCTCGCAACACATTTCCTGGGGCCTGATTTTTCAGTCGTCTTCGATGCCGGCTAGGGTTATGTTTAGGGATGCTCAGAAACAGTGAAACTGGAGTGTCCAGTTGCATGTGGGGCTGCGTAAAGGCTCCCCTGGGGAGTTCACTTGTACCCAAAGCCTTCCTTTGGTGACACTTGTGGATGGTCCAAATGGGCTTGCAACGCGTTTTCTGGGGCCCGGGTTTTCAGTCTTCTCCCATGCCGGCTAGGGATATATTTAGGGTTGTTCGAAAAATCGAACCCGGACGGTCCAGTTGCATGTGGGGCTGCGTAAAGGCTCCCCTGGGGAGTTCACTTGTATCCAAAGCCTTCCTTTGGGGGCACTTTTGGATGGTCCAAAGGGGCTGGCAACACATTTCCTGGGGCCTGATTTTTCACTCATCTCCGATGATGGCTAGGGCTATGTTTAGGTTTGCTCAGGAACAGCGAACTCGGAGGGTCCTGTTACATGTGGGGCTGCGTAAAGGCTCCCCTGGGGAGTTCACTTGTACCCAAAGCCTTCCTTTGGGGGCACTTTTGGATGGGTGAAAAGGGCTCGCAACGCATTTCTTGGGGCCTGATTTTTCAGTCGTCTTCAATGCCGGCTTGTGCTATGTTTAGGGATGCTCGGAAACAGCGAACCCGGAGGGTCCAGTTGCATGTGGGGCTGCGTAAAGGCTCCCCTGGGGAGTTCACTTCTACCCAAAGCCTTCCTTTGGGGGCACATTTGGATGGGCGAAAAGGCCTCGGAACGCATTTCCTGGGGCCTGATTTTTCACTCGTCTCCGATGACGGCTAGGGCTACGTTTAGGTTTGCTCAGGAACAGCGAACCCGGAGGGTCCAGTTGCATGTGGGGCTGCGTAAAGGCTCCCCTGGGAACTTCAGATGTACCCAAAGCCTTCCTTTGGGGGCACTTTTGGATGGTCCAAAGGGGCTAACAACGCATTTCCTGGGGCCTGATTTTTCACTCGTCTCCGATGCCGGCTAGGGCTACGTTTAGGTTTGCTCAGGAACAGCGATCCCGGAGGGTCCGGTTGCATATGGGGCTGCGTAAAGGCTCCCCTGGGAACTTCAGATGTACCCAAAGCCTTCCTTTGGGGGCACTTTTGGATGGTCCAATGGGGCTTGCAACGCATTTCCTGGGGCCTGATTTTTCAGTCGTCTTCGATGCCGGCTAGGGCTATGTTTAGGGATGCTCAGAAACAGTGAAACTGGAGGGTCCAGTTGCATGTGGGGCTGCGTAAAGGCTCCCCTGGGGAGTTCACTTGTACCCAAAGCCTTCCTTTGGTGACACTTGTGGATGGTCCAAAGGGGCTTGCAACACGTTTTCTGGGGCCCGGGTTTTCAGTCTTCTCCCATGCCGGCTAGGGATATATTTAGTGTTGTTCGAAAAATCGAACCCGGACGGTCCAGTTGCATGTGGGGCTGCGTAAAGGCTCCCCTGGGGAGTTCACTTGTACCCAAAGCCTTCCTTTGGGGGCACTTTTGGATGGTCCAATGGGGCTTGAAACGCATTTCCTGGGGCCCGGGTTTTCAGTCTTCTCCCATGCCGGCTAGGGATATATTTAGGGTTGCTCAGGAACAGCGATCCCGGAGGGTCCAGTTGCATGTGGGGCTGCGTAAAGGCTCCCCTGGGGAGTTCTCTTGTACCCAAAGCCTTCCTTTGGGGGCACTTTTGGATGGTCCAAAGGGGCTCGCAACACATTTCCTGGGGCCTGATTTTTCAGTCGTCTTCAATGCCGGCTAGGGCTATGTTTAGGCATGCTCAGAAACAGCGAAACCGGAGGGTCCAGTTGCATGTGGGGCTGCGTAAAGGCTCCCCTGGGGAGTTCACTTGTACCCAAAGCCTTCCTTTGGGGGCACTTTTGGATGGGTGAAAAGGGCTCGCAACGCATTTCTTGGGGCCTGATTTTTCAGTCGTCTTCGATGCCGGCTTGTGCTATGTTTAGGGATGCTCGGAAACAGCGAACCCGGAGGGTCCAGTTGCATGTGGGGCTGCGTAAAGGCTCCCCTGGGGAGTTCACTTCTACCCAAAGCCTTCCTTTGGGGGCACATTTGGATGGGCGAAAAGGCCTCGGAATGCATTTCCTGGGGCCTGATTTTTCACTCGTCTCCGATGATGGCTAGGGCTACGTTAAGTTTGCTCAGGAATAGCGATCCCGGAGGGTCCAGTTGCATGTGGGGCTGCGTAAAGGCTCCCCTGGGGAGTTCACTTGTACCCAAAGCCTTCCTTTGGTGACACTTTTGGATGGTCCAAAGGGGCTTGCAATGCATTTTCTGTGGCCCGGGTTTTCAGTCTTCTCCCATGCCGGCTAGTGATATATTTAGGGTTGCTCGGAAACAGCGAACCCGGAGGGTCCAGTTGCATGTGGGGCTGCGTAAAGGCTCCCCTGGGGAGTTCACTTGTACCCAAAGCCTTCCTTTGGGGGCACATTTGGATGGGCGAAAAGGCCTCGTAATGCATTTGCTGGGGCCTGATTTTTCACTCGTCTCCGATGACGGCTAGGGCTACGTTTAGGTTTGCTCAGGAACAGCGAACCCGGAGGGTCCAGTTGCATGTGGGGCTGCGTAAAGGCTCCCCTGGGAAGTTCACTTGTACCCAAAGCCTTCCTTTGGGGGCACTTTTGGATGGTCCAAAGGGGCTAACAACGCATTTCCTGGGGCCTGATTTTTCACTCGTCTCCGATGACGGCTAGGGCTACGTTTAGGTTTGCTCAGGAACAGCGATCCCGGAGGGTCCGGTTGCATGTGGGGCTGCGTAAAGGCTCCCCTGGGAACTTCAGATGTACCCAAAGCCTTCCTTTGGGGGCACTTTTGGATGGTCCAATGGGGCTTGCAACGCATTTCCTGGGGCCTGATTTTTCAGTCGTCTTCGATGCCGGCTAGGGCTATGTTTAGGGATGCTCAGAAACAGTGAAACTGGAGGGTCCAGTTGCATGTGGGGCTGCGTAAAGGCTCCCCTGGGGAGTTCACTTGTACCCAAAGCCTTCCTTTGGTGACACTTGTGGATGGTCCAAAGGGGCTTGCAACACGTTTTCTGGGGCCCGGGTTTTCAGTCTTCTCCCATGCCGGCTAGGGATATATTTAGTGTTGTTCGAAAAATCGAACCCGGACGGTCCAGTTGCATGTGGGGCTGCGTAAAGGCTCCCCTGGGGAGTTCAGATGTACCCAAAGCCTTCCTTTGGGGGCACTTTTGGATGGTCCAATGGGGCTTGCAACGCATTTCCTGGGGCCTGATTTTTCAGTCGTCTTCCATGCCGGCTAGGGCTATGTTTATGGATGCTCAGAAATAGCGAACCCGGAGGGTCCAGTTGCATGTGGGGCTGCGTAAAGGCTCCCCTGGGGAGTTCACTTGTACCCAAAGCCTTCCTTTGGTGACACTTTTGGATGGTCCAAAGGGGCTTGCAACGCGTTTTCTGGGGCCCGGGTTTTCAGTCTTCTCCCATGCCGGCTAGGGATATATATAGGATTGCTCGGAAAAATCGAACCCGAAGGGTCCAGTTGCATGTGGGGCTGCGTAAAGGCTCCCCTGGGGAGTTCTCTTGTACCCAAAGCCTTCCTTTGGGGGCACTTTTGGATGGTCCAAAGGGGCTTGCAACACATTTCCTGGGGCCTGATTTTTCAGTCGTCTTCGATGCCGGCTAGGGCTATGTTTAGGGATGCTCAGAAACAGTGAAACTGGAGGGTCCAGTTGCATGTGGGGCTGCGTAAAGGCTCCCCTGGGGAGTTCACTTGTACCCAAAGCCTTCCTTTGGTGACACTTGTGGATGTTTCAAAGGGGCTTGCAATGCGTTTTCTGGGGCCCGGGTTTTCAGTCTTCTCCCATGCCGGCTAGGGATATATTTAGTGTTGTTCGAAAAATCGAACCCGGACGATCCAGTTGCATGTGGGGCTGCGTAAAGGCTCCCCTGGGGAGTTCAGATGTATCCAAAGCCTTCCTTTGGGGGCACTTTTGGATGGTCCAATGGGGCTTGCAACGCATTTCCTGGGGCCCGGGTTTTCAGTCTTCTCCCATGCCGGCTAGGGATATATATAGGGTTGCTCAGGAACAGCGAACCCGGAGGGTCCAGTTGCATGTGGGGCTGCGTAAAGGCTCCCCTGGGGAGTTCTCTTGTACCCAAAGCCTTCCTTTGGGGGCACTTTTGGATGGTCCAAAGGGGCTCGCAACACATTTCCTGGGGCCTGATTTTTCAGTCGTCTTCAATGCCGGCTAGGGCTATGTTTAGGCATGCTCAGAAACAGCGATCCCGGAGGGTCCAGTTGCATGTGGGGCTGCGTAAAGGCTCCCCTGGGGAGTTCACTTGTACCCAAAGCCTTCCTTTGGGGGCACTTTTGGATGGGTGAAAAGGGCTCGCAACGCATTTCTTGGGGCCTGATTTTTCAGTCGTCTTCGATGCCGGCTTGTGATATATTTAGGGATGCTCGGAAACAGCGAACCCGGAGGGTCCAGTTGCATGTGGGGCTGCGTAAAGGCTCCCCTGGGGAGTTCACTTGTATCCAAAGCCTTCCTTTGCAGGCACTTTTGGATGGTCCAAAGGGGCTCGCAACGCCTTTCCTGGGGCCTGATTTTTCACTTGTCTCCTATGCCGGCTAGGGCTTTGTTTAGGGATGCTCAGAAACAGCGATCCCGGAGGTTCCAGTTGCATGTGGGGCTGCGTAAAGGCTCCCCTGGGGAGTTCACTTGTACCCAAAGCCTTCCTTTGGTGGCACTTTTGGATGGTCCAAAGGGGCTTGGAACGCATTTTCTGGGGCCCGGGTTTTCAGTCTTCTCCCATGCCGGCTAGGGTTATGTTTAGGGTTGCTCGGAAAAATCGAACCCGGAGGGTCCAGTTGCATGTGGGGCTGCGTAAAGGCTCCCCTGGGGAGTTCACTTGTACCCAAAGCCTTCCTTTGGGGGCACATTTGGATGGGCGAAAAGGCCTCGGAACGCATTTCCTGGGGCCTGATTTTTCACTCGTCTCCAATTACGGCTAGGGCTAAGTTTAGGTTTGCTCAGGAACAGCGAACCCGGAGGGTCCAGTTGCATGTGGGGCTGCGTAAAGGCTCCCGTGGGAACTTCAGATGTACCCAAAGCCTTCCTTTGGGGGCACTTTTGGATGGTCCAAAGGGGCTAACAACGCATTTCCTGGGGCCTGATTTTTCACTCGTCTCCGATGACGGCTAGGGCTATGTTTAGGTTTGCTCAGGAACAGTGATCCCGGAGGGTCCAGTTGCATTTGGGGCTGCGTAAAGGCTCCCCTGGGGAGTTCACTTGTACCCAAAGCCTTCCTTTGGTGACACTTTTGGATGGTCCAAAGGGGCTTGCAACGCATTTTCTGTGGCCCGGGTTTTCAGTCTTCTCCCATGCCGGCTAGTGATATATTTAGGGTTGCTCTGAAACAGCGAACCCGGAGGGTCCAGTTGCATATGGGGCTGCGTAAAGGCTCCCCTGGGAACTTCAGATGTACCCAAAGCCTTCCTTTCGGGGCACTTTTGGATGGTCCAATGGGGCTTGCAACGCATTTCCTGGGGCCTGATTTTTCAGTCGTCTTCCATGCCGGCTAGGGCTATGTTTAGGGATGCTCTGAAACAGCGAACCCAGAGGGTCCAGTTGCATGTGGGGCTGCGTAAAGGCTCCCCTGGGGAGTTCTCTTGTACCCAAAGCCTTCCTTTGGTGACACTTTTGGATGGTCCAAAGGGGCTTGCAACGCGTTTTCTGGGGCCCGGGTTTTCAGTCTTCTCCCATGCCGGCTAGGGATATATTTAGGGTTGCTCGGAAAAATCGAACCTGGACGGTCCAGTTGCATGTGGGGCTGCGTAAAGGCTCCCCTGGGGAGTTCACTTGTACCCAAAGCCTTCCTTTGGTGACACTTTTGGATGGTCCAAAGGGGCTTGCAATGCATTTTCTGTGGCCCGGGTTTTCAGTCTTCTCCCATGCCGGCTAGTGATATATTTAGGGTTGCTCTGAAACAGCGAACCCGGAGGGTCCAGTTGCATGTGGGGCTGCGTAAAGGCTCCCCTGGGAAGTTCACTTGTACCCAAAGCCTTCCTTTGGGGGCACTTTTGGATGGTCCAAAGGGGCTAACAACGCATTTCCTGGGGCCTGATTTTTCACTCGTCTCCGATGACGGCTAGGGCTACGTTTAGGTTTGCTCAGGAACAGCGATCCCGGAGGGTCCGGTTGCATATGGGGCTGCGTAAAGGCTCCCCTGGGCACTTCAGATGTACCCAAAGCCTTCCTTTGGGGGCACTTTTGGATGGTCCAATGGGGCTTGCAACGCATTTCCTGGGGCCTGATTTTTCAGTCGTCTTCGATGCCGGCTAGGGCTATGTTTAGGGATGCTCAGAAACAGCGAACCCGGAGGGTCCAGTTGCATGTGGGGCTGCGTAAAGGCTCCCCTGGGGAGTTCTCTTGTACCCAAAGCCTTCCTTTGGTGACACTTTTGGATGGTCCAAAGGGGCTTGCAACGCGTTTTCTGGGGCCCGGGTTTTCAGTCTTCTCCCATGCCGGCTAGGGATATATATAGGATTGCTCGGAAAAATCGAACCCGAAGGGTCCAGTTGCATGTGGGGCTGCGTAAAGGCTCCCCTGGGGAGTTCTCTTGTACCCAAAGCCTTCCTTTGGGGGCACTTTTGGATGGTCCAAAGGGGCTTGCAACGCATTTCCTGGGGCCTGATTTTTCAGTCGTCTTCGATGCCGGCTAGGGCTATGTTTAGGTATGCTCAGAAACAGTGAAACTGGAGGGTCCAGTTGCATGTGGGGCTGCGTAAAGGCTCCCCTGGGGAGTTCACTTCTACCCAAAGCCTTCCTTTGGTGACACTTGTGGATGGTTCAAAGGGGCTTGCAATGCGTTTTCTGGGGCCCGGGTTTTCAGTCTTCTCCCATGCCGGCTAGGGATATATTTAGTGTTGTTCGAAAAATCGAACCCGGACGGTCCAGTTGCATGTGGGGCTGCATAAAGGCTCCCCTGGGGAGTTCAGATGTATCCAAAGCCTTCATTTGGGGGCACTTTTGGATGGTCCAATGGGGCTTGCAACGCATTTCCTGGGGCCCGGGTTTTCAGTCTTCTCCCATGCCGGCTAGGGATATATTTAGGGTTGCTCAGGAACAGCGAACCCGGAGGGTCCAGTTGCATGTGGGGCTGCGTAAAGGCTCCCCTGGGGAGTTCTCTTGTACCCAAAGCCTTCCTTTGGGGGCACTTTTGGATGGTCCAAAGGGGCTCGCAACACATTTCCTGGGGCCTGATTTTTCAGTCGTCTTCAATGCCGGCTAGGGCTATGTTTAGGCATGCTCAGAAACAGCGAAACCGGAGGGTCCAGTTGCATGTGGGGCTGCGTAAAGGCTCCCCTGGGGAGTTCACTTGTACCCAAAGCCTTCCTTTGGGGGCACTTTTGGATGGGTGAAAAGGGCTCGCAACGCATTTCTTGGGGCCTGATTTTTCAGTCGTCTTCGATGCCGGCTTGTGCTATATTAAGGGATGCTCGGAAACAGCGAACCCGGAGGGTCCAGTTGCATGTGGGGCTGCGTAAAGGCTCCCCTGGGGAGTTCACTTGTATCCAAAGCCTTCCTTTGCAGGCACTTTTGGATGGTCCAAAGGGGCTCGCAACGCCTTTCCTGGGGCCTGATTTTTCACTTGTCTCCTATGCCGGCTAGGGCTTTGTTTAGGGATGCTCAGAAACAGCGATCCCGGAGGTTCCAGTTGCATGTGGGGCTGCGTAAAGGCTCCCCTGGGGAGTTCACTTGTACCCAAAGCCTTCCTTTGGTGGCACTTTTGGATGGTCCAACGGGGCTTGCAACGCATTTTCTGGGGCCCGGGTTTTCAGTCTTCTCCCATGCCGGCTAGATTTATGTTTAGGGTTGCTCGGAAAAATCGAACCCGGAGGGTCCAGTTGCATGTGGGGCTGCGTAAAGGCTCCCCTGGGGAGTTCACTTGTACCCAAAGCCTTCCTTTGGGGGCACATTTGGATGGGCGAAAAGGCCTCGGAACGCATTTCCTGGGGCCTGATTTTTCACTCGTCTCCAATGACGGCTAGGGCTACGTTTAGGTTTGCTCAGGAACAGCGAACCCGGAGGGTCCAGTTGCATGTGGGGCTGCGTAAAGGCTCCCCTGGGAACTTCAGATGTACCCAAAGCCTTCCTTTGGGGGCACTTTTGGATGGTCCAAAGGGGCTAACAACGCATTTCCTGGGGCCTGATTTTTCACTCGTCTCCGATGACGGCTAGGGCTATGTTTAGGTTTGCTCAGGAACAGTGATCCCGGAGGGTCCAGTTGCATTTGGGGCTGCGTAAAGGCTCCCCTGGGGAGTTCACTTGTACCCAAAGCCTTCCTTTGGTGACACTTTTGGATGGTCCAAAGGGGCTTGCAACGCATTTTCTGTGGCCCGGGTTTTCAGTCTTCTCCCATGCCGGCTAGTGATATATTTAGGGTTGCTCTGAAACAGCGAACCCGGAGGGTCCAGTTGCATATGGGGCTGCGTAAAGGCTCCCCTGGGAACTTCAGATGTACCCAAAGCCTTCCTTTGGGGGCACTTTTGGATGGTCCAATGGGGCTTGCAACGCATTTCCTGGGGCCTGATTTTTCAGTCGTCTTCCATGCCGGCTAGGGCTATGTTTAGGGATGCTCTGAAACAGCGATCCCGGAGGGTCCAGTTGCATGTGGGGCTGCGTAAAGGCTCCCCTGGGGAGTTCTCTTGTACCCAAAGCCTTCCTTTGGTGACACTTTTGGATGGTCCAAAGGGGCTTGCAATGCATTTTCTATGGCCCGGGTTTTCAGTCTTCTCCCATGCCGGCTAGGGATATATATAGGATTGCTCGGAAAAATCGAACCTGGACGGTCCAGTTGCATGTGGGGCTGCGTAAAGGCTCCCCTGGGGAGTTCACTTGTACCCAAAGCCTTCCTTTGGTGACACTTTTGGATGGTCCAAAGGGGCTTGCAATGCATTTTCTGTGGCCCGGGTTTTCAGTCTTCTCCCATGCCGGCTAGTGATATATTTAGGGTTGCTCTGAAACAGCGAACCCGGAGGGTCCAGTTGCATGTGGGGCTGCGTAAAGGCTCCCCTGGGAACTTCAGATGTACCCAAAGCCTTCCTTTGGGGGCACTTTTGGATGGTCTAAAGGGGCTAACAACGCATTTCCTGGGGCCTGATTTTTCACTCGTCTCCGATGACGGCTAGGGCTACGTTTAGGTTTGCTCAGGAACAGCGATCCCGGAGGGTCCGGTTGCATATGGGGCTGCGTAAAGGCTCCCCTGGGAACTTCAGATGTACCCAAAGCCTTCCTTTGGGGGCACTTTTGGATGGTCCAAAGGGGCTCGCAACACATTTCCTGGGGCCTGATTTTTCACTCGTCTTCCATGCCGGCTAGGGCTACGTTTAGGGATGCTCAGAAACAGCGAACCCGGAGGGTCCTGTTACATGTGGGGCTGCGTAAAGGCTCCCCTGGGGAGTTCACTTGTACCCAAAGCCTTCCTTTGGGGGCACTTTTGGATGGTCCAAAGGGGCTTGCAACGCGTTTTCTGGGGCCCGGGTTTTCAGTCTTCTCCCATGCCGGCTAGGGATATATTTAGGGTTGTTCGAAAAATTGAACCCGGAGGGTCCAGTTGCATGTGGGGCTGCGTAAAGGCTCCCCTGGGGAGTTCACTTGTACCCAAAGCCTTCCTTTGGGGGCACTTTTGGATGGTCCAAAGGGGCTCGCAACACATTTCCTGGGGCCTGATTTTTCAGTCGTCTTCAATGCCGGCTAGGGCTATGTTTAGGGATGCTCAGAAACAGCGAACCCGGAGGGTCCAGTTGCATGTGGGGCTGCGTAAAGGCTCCCCTGGGGAGTTCACTTGTACCCAAAGCCTTCCTTTGGGGGCACTTTTGGATGGGTGAAAAGGGCTCGCAACGCATTTCTTGGGGCCTGATTTTTCAGTCGTCTTAGAAGCCGGCTTGTGCTATATTTAGGGATGCTCGGAAACAGCGAACCCGGAGGGTCCAGTTGCATGTGGGGCTGCATAAAGGCTCCCCTGGGGAGTTCTCTTGTACCCAAAGCCTTCCTTTGGTG
The DNA here is from genome assembly GCF_963932015.1 of Anas acuta. NCBI lineage: Eukaryota > Metazoa > Chordata > Aves > Anseriformes > Anatidae > Anas > Anas acuta. Next base: position 90,771 of record NW_027076098.1, read on the forward strand.
ACACTTTTGGATGGTCTAAAGGGGCTTGCAACGCATTTTCTGTGGCCCGGGTTTTCAGTCTTCTCCCATGCCGGCTAGTGATATATTTAGGGTTGCTCTGAAACAGTGAACCCGGAGGGTCCAGTTGCATATGGGGCTGCGTAAAGGCTCCCCTGGGAACTTCAGATGTACCCAAATCCTTCCTTTGGTGGCACTTTTGGATGGTCCAAAGGGGCTCGCAACACATTTCCTGGGGCCTGATTTTTCAGTCGTCTTCCATGCCGGCTAGGGCTACGTTTAGGGATGCTCAGAAACAGCGATCCCGGAGGGTCCAGTTGCATGTGGGGCTGCGTAAAGGCTCCCCTGGGGAGTTCACTTGTACCCAAAGCCTTCCTTTGGTGACACTTTTGGATGGTCCAAAGGGGCTTGCAATGCATTTCCTGGGGCCCGGATTTTCAGTCTTCTCCCATGCCGGCTAGTGATATATATAGGGTTGCTCTGAAACAGCGAACCCGGAGGGTCCAGTTGCATATGGGGCTGCGTAAAGGCTCCCCTGGGAACTTCAGATGTACCCAAAGCCTTCCTTTGGGGGCACTTTTGGATGGTCCAATGGGGCTTGCAACGCATTTCCTGGGGCCTGATTTTTCAGTCGTCTTCGATGCCGGCTTGTGCTATGTTTAGGGATGCTCGGAAACAGCGAACCCGGAGGGTCCAGTTGCATGTGGGGCTGCGTAAAGGCTCCCCTGGGGAGTTCTCTTGTACCCAAAGCCTTCCTTTGGTGACGCTTTTGGATGGTCCAAAGGGGCTTGCAACGCGTTTTCTGGGGCCCAGGTTTTCAGTCTTCTCCCATGCCGGCTAGGGATATATTTAGGGTTGCTCAGGAACAGCGAACCCGGAGGGTCCAGTTGCATGTGGGGCTGCGTAAAGGCTCCCCTGGGGAGTTCTCTTGTACCCAAAGCCTTCCTTTGGGGGCACTTTTGGATGGTCCAAAGGGGCTCGCAACACATTTCCTGGGGCCTGATTTTTCAGTCGTCTTCAATGCCGGCTAGGGCTATGTTTAGGGATGCTCAGAAACAGCGAACCCGGAGGGTCCAGTTGCATGTGGGGCTGCGTAAAGGCTCCCCTGGGGAGTTCACTTGTACCCAAAGCCTTCCTTTGGGGGCACTTTTGGATGGGTGAAAAGGGCTCGCAACGCATTTCTTGGGGCCTGATTTTTCAGTCGTCTTAGAAGCCGGCTTGTGCTATATTTAGGGATGCTCGGAAACAGCGAACCCGGAGGGTCCAGTTGCATGTGGGGCTGCATAAAGGCTCCCCTGGGGAGTTCTCTTGTACCCAAAGCCTTCCTTTGGTGACACTTTTGGATGGTCTAAAGGGGCTTGCAACGCATTTTCTGTGGCCCGGGTTTTCAGTCTTCTCCCATGCCGGCTAGTGATATATTTAGGGTTGCTCTGAAACAGTGAACCCGGAGGGTCCAGTTGCATATGGGGCTGCGTAAAGGCTCCCCTGGGAACTTCAGATGTACCCAAATCCTTCCTTTGGTGGCACTTTTGGATGGTCCAAAGGGGCTCGCAACACATTTCCTGGGGCCTGATTTTTCAGTCGTCTTCCATGCCGGCTAGGGCTACGTTTAGGGATGCTCAGAAACAGCGATCCCGGAGGGTCCAGTTGCATGTGGGGCTGCGTAAAGGCTCCCCTGGGGAGTTCTCTTGTACCCAAAGCCTTCCTTTGGTGGCACTTTTGGATGGTCCAAAGGGGCTTGCAAAGCATTTTCTGTGGCCCGGGTTTTCAGTCTTCTCCCATGCTGGCAAGGGTTATGTTTAGGGTTGCTCGGAAAAATCGAACCCGGAGGGTCCAGTTGCATGTGGGGCTGCGTAAAGGCTCCCCTGGGGAGTTCACTTGTACCCAAAGCCTTCCTTTGGGGGCACTTTTGGATGGGCAAAAAGGCCTCGGAACGTATTTCCTGGGGCCTGATTTTTCAGTCGTCTCCGATGACGGCTAGGGCTACGTTTAGGTTTGCTCAGGAACAGCGAACCCGGAGGGTCCAGTTGCATGTGGGGCTGCGTAAAGGCTCCCCTGGGGAGTTCTCTTGTACCGAAAGCCTTCCTTTGGGGGCACTTTTGGATGGTCCAATGGGGCTTGCAACGCATTTCCTGGGGCCTGATTTTTCAGTCGTCTTCGATGCCGGTTAGGGCTATGTTTAGGGATGCTCTGAAACAGCGAACCCGGAGGGTCTAGTTGCATGTGGGGCTGCGTAAAGGCTCCCCTGGGGAGTTCACTTGTACCCAAAGCCTTCCTTTGGTGACACTTTTGGATGGTCCAAAGGGGCTTGCAACGCGTTTTCTGGGGCCCGGGTTTTCAGTCTTCTCCCATGCCGGCTAGGGATATATTTAGGGTTGTTCGAAAAATCGAACCTGGAGGGTCCAGTTGCATGTGGGGCTGCGTAAAGGCTCCCCTGGGGAGTTCACTTGTATCCAAAGCCTTCCTTTGGGGGCACTTTTGGATGGTCCAAAGGGGCTCGCAACGCATTTCCTGGGGCCTGATTTTTCAGTCGTCTCCGATGATGGCTAGGGCTACATTTAGGTTTGCTCAGGAACAGCGAACTCGGAGGGTCCTGTTACATGTGGGGCTGCGTAAAGGCTCCCCTGGGGAGATCACTTGTACCCAAAGCCTTCCTTTGGTGACACTTTTGGATGGTCCAAAGGGGCTTGCAACGCGATTTCTGGGGCCCGGGTTTTCAGTCTTCTCCCATGCCGGCTAGGGATATATTTAGGGTTGTTCGAAAAATCGAACCCGGACGGTCCAGTTGCATGTGGGGCTGCGTAAAGTCTCCCCTGGGGAGTTCACTTGTACCCAAAGCCTTCCTTTGGTGACACTTTTGGATGGTCCAAAGGGGCTTGCATTGCATTTTCTGTGGCCCGGGTTTTCAGTCTTCTCCAATGCCGGCTAGTGATATATTTAGGGTTGCTCTGAAACAGCGAACCCGGAGGGTCCAGTTGCATATGGGGCTGCGTAAAGGCTCCCCTGGGAACTTCAGATGTACCCAAAGCCTTCCTTTGGGGGCACTTTTGGATGGTCCAATGGGGCTTGCAACGCATTTCCTGGGGCCTGATTTTTCAGTCGTCTTCCATGCCGGCTAGGGCTATGTTTAGGGATGCTCTGAAACAGCGAACCTGGAGGGTCCAGTTGCATGTGGGGCTGCGTAAAGGCTCCCCTGGGGAGTTCTCTTGTACCCAAACCCTTCCTTTGGTGACACTTTTGGATGGTCCAAAGGGGCTTGCAACGCGTTTTCTGGGGCCCGGGTTTTCAGTCTTCTCCCATGCCGGCTAGGGATATATTTAGGGTTGCTCAGGAACAGCGAACCCGGAGGGTCCAGTTGCATGTGGGGCTGCGTAAAGGCTCCCCTGGGGAGTTCACTTGTACCCAAAGCCTTCCTTTGGGGGCACTTTTGGATGGTCCAATGGGGCTTGCAACGCATTTCCTGGGGCCTGATTTTTCAGTCGTCTTCCATGCCGGCTAGGGCTATGTTTAGGGATGCTCTGAAACAGCGAACCTGGAGGGTCCAGTTGCATGTGGGGCTGCGTAAAGGCTCCCCTGGGGAGTTCTCTTGTACCCAAAGCCTTCCTTTGGTGACACTTTTGGATGGTCCAAAGGGGCTTGCAACGCGTTTTCTGGGGCCCGGGTTTTCAGTCTTCTCCCATGCCGGCTAGGGATATCATTAGGGTTGCTCAGGAACAGCGAACCCGGAGGGTCCAGTTGCATGTGGGGCTGCGTAAAGGCTCCCCTGGGGAGTTCTCTTGTACCCAAAGCCTTCCTTTGGGGGCACTTTTGGATGGTCCAAAGGGGCTCGCAACACATTTCCTGGGGCCTGATTTTTCAGTCGTCTTCAATGCCGGCTAGGGCTATGTTTAGGGATGCTCAGAAACAGCGAAACCGGAGGGTCCAGTTGCATGTGGGGCTGCGTAAAGGCTCCCCTGGGGAGTTCACTTGTATCCAAAGCCTTCCTTTGCAGGTACTTTTGGATGGTCCAAAGGGGCTCGCAACGCGTTTTCTGGGGCCCGGGTTTTTAGTCTTCTCCCATGACGGCTAGGGATATATTTAGGGTTGCTCAGGAACAGCGAACCCGGAGGGTCCAGTTGCATGTGGGGCTGCGTAAAGGCTCCCCTGGGGAGTTCTCTTGTATCCAAAGCCTTCCTTTGGTGACACTTTTGGATGGTCCAAAGGGGCTTGCAAAGCATTTTCTGTGGCCCGGGTTTTCAGTCTTCTCCCATGCCGGCAAGGGTTATGTTTAGGGTTGCTCGGAAAAATCGAACCCGGAGGGTCCAGTTGCATGTGGGGCTGCGTAAAGGCTCCCCTGGGGAGTTCACTTGTACCCAAAGCCTTCCATTGGGGGCACTTTTGGATGGGCAAAAAGGCCTCGGAACGCATTTCCTGGAGCCTGATTTTTCAGTCGTCTCCGATGACGGCTAGGGCTACGTTTAGGCTTGCTCAGGAACAGCGAACCCGGAGGGTCCAGTTGCATGTGGGGCTGCGTAAAGGCTCCCCTGGGAACTTCAGATGTACCCAAAGCCTTCCTTTGGGGGCACTTTTGGATGGTCCAATGGGGCTTGCAACGCATTTCCTGGGGCCTGATTTTTCAGTCGTCTTCGATGCCGGTTAGGGCTATGTTTAGGGATGCTCTGAAACAGTGAACCCGGAGGGTCCAGTTGCATGTGGGGCTGCGTAAAGGCTCCCCTGGGGAGTTCACTTGTACCCAAAGCCTTCCTTTGGTGACACTTTTGGATGGTCCAAAGGGGCTTGCAACGCGTTTTCTGGGGCCCGGGTTTTCAGTCTTCTCCCATGCCAGCTAGGGATATATTTAGGGTTGTTCGAAAAATCGAACCTGGACGGTCCAGTTGCATGTGGGGCTGCGTAAAGGCTCCCCTGGGGAGTTCACTTGTATCCAAAGCCTTCCTTTGGGGGCACTTTTGGATGGTCCAAAGGGGCTTGCAACGCATTTCCTGGGGCCTGATTTTTCACTCGTCTCCGATGATGGCTAGGGCTACATTTAGGTTTGCTTAGGAACAGCGAACTCGGAGGGTCCTGTTACATGTGGGGCTGCATAAAGGCTCCCCTGGGGAGATCACTTGTACCCAAAGCCTTCCTTTGGTGACACTTTTGGATGGTCCAAAGGGGCTTGCAACGCGTTTTCTGGAGACCGGGTTTTCAGTCTTCTCCCATGCCGGCTAGGGATATATTTAGGGTTGTTCGAAAAATCGAACCCGGACGGTCCAGTTGCATGTGGGGCTGCGTAAAGGCTCCCCTGGGGAGTTCACTTGTACCCAAAGCCTTCCTTTGGTGACACTTTTGGATGGTCCAAAGGGGCTTGCAATGCATTTTCTGTGGCCCGGGTTTTCAGTCTTCTCCCATGCCGGCTAGTGATATATTGAGGGTTGCTCTGAAACAGCGAACCCGGAGGGTCCAGTTGCATATGGGGCTGCGTAAAGGCTCCCCTGGGGAGTTCACTTGTACCCAAAGCCTTCCTTTGGGGGCACTTTTGGATGGGCGATAAGGGCTTGCAACGCATTTCCTGGGGCCTGATTTTTCACTCGTCTCCGATGACGGCTAGGGCTACGTTTAGGTTTGCTCAGGAACTGCGATCCCGGAGGGTCCAGTTGCATGTGGGGCTGCGTAAAGGCTCCCCTGGGGAGTTCACTTGTACCCAAAGCCTTCCTTTGGTGACACTTTTGGATGGTCCAAAGGGGCTTGCAATGCATTTTCTGTGGCCCGGGTTTTCAGTCTTCTCCCATGCCGGCTAGGGATATATTTAGGGTTGCTCAGGAACAGCGAACCCGGAGGGTCCAGTTGCATATGGGGCTGCGTAAAGGCTCCCCTGGGAACTTGAGATGTACCCAAAGCCTTCCTTTGGGGGCACTTTTGGATGGTCCAATGGGGCTTGCAACGCATTTCCTGGGGCCTGATTTTTCAGTCGTCTTCCATGCCGGCTAGGGCTATGTTTAGGGATGCTCTGAAACAGCGAACCCGGAGGGTCCAGTTGCATGTGGGGCTGCGTAAAGGCTCCCCTGGGGAGTTCTCTTATACCCAAAGCCTTCCTTTGGTGACACTTTTGGATGGTCCAAAGGGGCTTGCAACGCGTTTTCTGGGGCCCGGGTTTTCAGTCTTCTCCCATGCCGGCTAGGGCTACGTTTAGGTTTGCTCAGGAACAGCGAACCCGGAGGGTCCAGTTGCATGTGGGGCTGCGTAAAGGCTCCCCTGGGGAGTTCTCTTGTACCCAAAGCCTTCCTTTGGGGGCACTTTTGGATGGTCCAAAGGGGCTTGCAACACATTTCCTGGGGCCTGATTTTTCAGTCGTCTTCAATGCCGGCTAGGGCTATGTTTAGGGATGCTCAGAAACAGCGAACCCGGAGGGTCCAGTTGCATGTGGGGCTGCGTAAAGGCTCCCCTGGGGAGTTCACTTGTACCCAAAGCCTTCCTTTGGGGGCACTTTTGGATGGGTGAAAAGGGCTCGCAACGCATTTCTTGGGGCCTGATTTTTCAGTCGTCTTCGATGCCGGCTAGGGCTATGTTTAGGGATGCTCGGAAACAGCGAACCCGGAGGGTCCATTTGCATATGGGGCTGCGTAAAGGCTCCCCTGGGAAATTCAGATGTACCCAAAGCCTTCCTTTGGGGGCACTTTTGGATAGTCCAATGGGGCTTGCAACGCATTTCCTGGGGCCTGATTTTTCAGTCGTCTTCCATGCCGGCTAGGGCTACGTTTAGGGATGCTCAGAAACAGCGAACCCGGAGGGTCCAGTTGCATGTGGGGCTGCGTAAAGGCTCCCCTGGGGAGTTCACTTGTATCCAAAGCCTTCCTTTGCAGGCACTTTTGGATGGTCCAAAGGGGCTCGCAACGCATTTCCTCGGGCCTGATTTTTCACTCGTCTCTGATGACGGCTAGGCTACGTTTAGGTTTGCTCAGGAACAGAGATCCCGGAGGTTCCAGTTGCATGTGGGGCTGCGTAAAGGCTCCCCTGGGGAGTTCACTTGTACCCAAAGCCTTCCTTTGGTGACACTTTTGGATGGTCCAAAGGGGCTTGCAACGCATTTTCTGGGGCACGGGTTTTCAGTCTTCTCCCATGCCGGCTAGGGATATATTTAGGGTTGCTCTGAAACAGTGAACCCAGAGGGTCCATTTGCATATGGGGCTGCGTAAAGGCTCCCCTGGGAAATTCAGATGTACCCAAAGCCTTCCTTTGGGGGCACTTTTGGATAGTCCAATGGGGCTTGCAACGCATTTCCTGGGGCCTGATTTTTCAGTCGTCTTCCATGCCGGCTAGGGCTACGTTTAGGGATGCTCAGAAACAGCGAACCCGGAGGGTCCAGTTGCATGTGGGGCTGCGTAAAGGCTCCCCAGGGGAGTTCACTTGTACCCAAAGCCTTCCTTTGGGGGCACTTTTAGATCGTCCAAAGGGGCTTGCAACGCATTTTCTGTGGCCCGGGTTTTCAGTCTTCTCCCATGCCGGCAAGGGTTATGTTTAGGGTTGCTCGGAAAAATCGAACCCGGAGGGTCCAGTTGCATGTGGGGCTGCGTAAAGGCTCCCCTGGGGAGTTCACTTGTACCCAAAGCCTTCCTTTGGGGGCACTTTTGGATGGGCAAAAAGGCCTCGGAACGCATTTCCTGGGGCCTGATTTTTCAGTCGTCTCTGATGACGGCTAGGGCTACCTTTAGGTTTGCTCAGGAACAGCGAACCCGGAGGGTCCAGTTGCATGTGGGGCTGCGTAAAGGCTCCCCTGGGAACTTCAGATGTACCCAAAGCCTTCCTTTGGGGGCACTTTTGGATGGTCCAATGGGGCTTGCAACGCATTTCCTGGGGCCTGATTTTTCAGTCGTCTTCCATGCCGGCTAGGGCTATGTTTAGGGATGCTCTGAAACAGCGAACCCGGAGGGTCCAGTTGCATGTGGGGCTGCGTAAAGGCTCCCCTGGGGAGTTCACTTGTATCCAAAGCCTTCCTTTGCAGGCATTTTTGGATGGTCCAAAGGGGCTCGCAACGCATTTCCTGGGGCCTGATTTTTCAGTCGTCTCCGATGACGGCTAGGGCTATGTTTAGGGATGCTCTGAAACAGCGAACCCAGAGGGTCCAGTTGCATGTGGGGCTGCGTAAAGGCTCCCCTGGGGAGTTCACTTGTACCCAAAGCCTTCCTTTGGTGACACTTTTGGATGGTCCAAAGGGGCTTGCAACGCGTTTTCTGGGGCCCGGGTTTTCAGTCTTCTCCCATGCCGGCTAGGGATATATTTAGGGTTGTTCGAAAAATCGAACCTGGAGGGTCCAGTTGCATGTGGGGCTGCGTAAAGGCTCCCCTGGGGAGTTCAATTGTATCCAAAGCCTTCCTTTGGGGGCACTTTTGGATGGGTGAAAAGGGCTCGCAACGCATTTCTTGGGGCCTGATTTTTCAGTCGTCTTCGATGCCGGCTTGTGCTATATTTAGGGATGCTCGGAAAAATCGAACCCGGAGGGTCCAGTTGCATGTGGGGCTGCGTAAAGGCTCCCCTGGGGAGTTCACTTGTATCCAAAGCCTTCCTTTGGGGGCACTTTTGGATGGTCCAAAGGGGCTCGCAACGCATTTCCTGGGGCCTGATTTTTCACTCGTCTCCGATGACGGCTAGGGCTACGTTTAGGTTTGCTCAGGAACAGCGATCCCGGAGGTTCCAGTTGCATGTGGGGCTGCGTAAAGGCTCCCCTGGGGAGTTCACTTGTACCCAAAGCCTTCCTTTGGTGACACTTTTGGATGGTCCAAAGGGGCTTGCAACGCATTTTCTGTGGCCCGGGTTTTCAGTCTTCTCCCATGCCGGCTAGTGATATATTTAGTGTTGTTCTTAAACAGTGAACCCGGAAGGTCCAGTTGCATATGGGGCTGCGTAAAGGCTCCCCTGGGAACTTCAGATGTACCCAAAGCCTTCCTTTGGGGGCACTTTTGGATGGTCCAATGGGGCTTGCAACGCATTTCCTGGGGCCTGATTTTTCAGTCGTCTTCCATGCCGGCTAGGGCTACGTTTAGGGATGCTCAGAAACAGCGAACCCGGAGGGTCCAGTTGCATGTGGGGCTGCGTAAAGGCTCCCCTGGGGAGTTCACTTGTACCCAAAGCCTTCCTTTGGTGGCACTTTTGGATGGTCCAAAGGGGCTTGCAACGCATTTTATGGGGCCCGGGTTTTCAGTCTTCTCCCATGCCGGCAAGGGTTATGTTTAGGTTTGCTCGGAAAAATCGAACCCGGAGGGTCCAGTTGCATGTGGGGCTGCGTAAAGGCTCCCCTGGGGAGTTCACTTGTACCCAAAGCCTTCCTTTGGGGGCACTTTTGGATGGGCAAAAAGGCCTCGGAATGCATTTCCTGGGGCCTGATTTTTCAGTCGTCTCCGATGACGGCTAGGGTTACGTTTAGGTTTGCTCAGGAACAGCGAACCCGGAGGTTCGAGTTGCATGTGGGGCTGCGTAAAGGCTCCCCTGGGAACTTCAGATGTACCCAAAGCCTTCCTTTGCGGGCACTTTTGGATGGTCCAATGGGGCTTGCAACGCATTTCCTGGGGCCTGATTTTTCAGTCGTCTTCGATGCCGGTTAGGGCTATGTTAGGGATGCTCAGAAACAGCGAACGCGGAGGGTCCAGTTGCATGTGGGGCTGCGTAAAGGCTCCCCTGGGGAGTTCACTTGTACCCAAAGCCTTCCTTTGGTGACACTTTTGGATGGTCCAAAGGGCTTGCAACGCGTTTTCTGGGCCCGGGTTTCAGTCTTCTCCCATGCCGGCTAGGGATATGTTTAGGGATGCTCTGAACAGCGAACCCGGAGGGTCCAGTTGCATGTGGGGCTGCGTAAAGGCTCCCCTGGGGAGTTCTCGTGTACCCAAAGCTTCCTTTGCGGGCACTTTTGGATGGTCCAAAGGGGCTCGCAACACATTTCCTGGGGCCTGATTTTTAAGTCGTCTTCAATGCCGGCTAGGGCTATGTTTAGGTTTGCTCAGAAACAGCGAACCCGGAGGGTCCAGTTGCATGTGGGGCTGCGTAAAGGCTCCCCTGGGGAGTTCACTTGTACCCAAAGCCTTCCTTTGGGGGCACTTTTGGATGGGTGAAAAGGGCTCGCAACGCATTTCTTGGGGCCTGATTTTTCAGTCGTCTTCGATGCCGGCTTGTGCTATATTTAGGGATGCTCGGAAACAGCGAACCCGGAGGGTCCAGTTGCATGTGGGGCTGCGTAAAGGCTCCCCTGGGGAGTTCACTTGTACCCAAAGCCTTCCTTTGGTGGCACTTTTGGATGGTCCAAAGGGGCTTGCAACGCATTTTATGGGGCCCGGGTTTTCAGTCTTCTCCCATGCCGGCAAGGGTTATGTTTAGGGTTGCTCGGAAAAATCGAACCCGGAGGGTCCAGTTGCATGTGGGGCTGCGTAAAGGCTCCCCTGGGGAGTTCACTTGTACCCAAAGCCTTCCTTTGGGGGCACTTTTGGATGGGCAAAAAGGCCTCGGAACGCATTTCCTGGGGCCTGATTTTTCAGTCGTCTCCGATGACGGCTAGGGCTACGTTTAGGTTTGCTCAGGAACAGCGAACCCGGAGGGTCCAGTTGCATGTGGGGCTGCGTGAAGGGTCCCCTGGGAACTTCAGATGTACCCAAAGCCTTCCTTTGGGGGCACTTTTGGATGGTCCAATGGGGCTTGCAACGCATTTCCTGGGGCCTGATTTTTCATTCGTCTTCGATGCCGTTTAGGGCTATGTTTAGGGATGCTCTGAAACAGCGAACCCGGAGGGTCCAGTTGCATGTGGGGCTGCGTAAAGGCTCCCCTGGGGAGTTCTCTTGTACCCAAAGCCTTCCTTTGGTGACACTTTTGGATGGTCCAAAGGGGCTTGCAACGCGTTTTCTGGGGCCCGGATTTTCAGTCTTCTCCCATGCCGGCTAGGGATATATTTAGGGTTGTTCGAAAAATCGAACCAGGACGGTCCAGTTGCATGTGGGGCTGCGTAAAGGCTCCCCTGGGGAGTTCACTTGTATCCAAAGCCTTCCTTTGGGGGCACTTTTGGATGGTCCAAAGGGGCTCGCAACGCATTTCCTGGGGCCTGATTTTTCACTCGTCTCCGATGATGGCTAGGGCTACGTTTAGGTTTGCTCAGGAACAGCGAACTCAGAGGGTCCTGTTACATGTGGGGCTGCGTAAAGGCTCCACTGGGGAGTTCACTTGTACCCAAAGCCTTCCTTTGGGGGCACTTTTGGATGGGCGAAAAGGGCTTGCAACGCATTTCCTGGGGCCTGATTTTTCACTCGTCTCCGATGATGGCTAGGGCTACGTTTAGGTTTGCTCAGGAACAGCGAACTCGGAGGGTCCTGTTACATGTGGGCTGCGTAAAGGCTCCACTGGGGAGTTCACTTGTACCCAAAGCCTTCCTTTGGTGACACTTTTGGATGGTCCAAAGGGGCTTGCAACGCGTTTTCTGGGGCCCGGGTTTTCAGTCTTCTCCCATGCCGTCTAGGGATATATTTAGGGTTGCTCAGGAACAGCGAACCCGGAGGGTCCAGTTGCATGTGGGGCTGCGTAAAGGCTCCCCTGGGGAGTTCTCTTGTACCCAAAGCCTTCCTTTGGTGACACTATTGGATGGTCCAAAGGGGCTCGCAACACATTTCCTGGGGCCTGATTTTTCAGTCGTCTTCCATGCCGGCTAGGGCTATGTTTAGGGATGCTCAGAAACAGCGAAACCGGAGGGTCCAGTTGCATGTGGGGCTGCGTAAAGGCTCCCCTGGGGAGTTCACTTGTACCCAAAGCCTTCCTTTGGTGACACTTTTGGATGGTCCAAAGGGGCTTGCAACGCATTTTCTGGGGCCCGGGTTTTCAGTCTTCTCCCATGCCGGCTAGGGTTATGTTTAGGGTTGCTCGGAAAAATCGAACCCGGAGGGTCCAGTTGCATGTGGGGCTGCGTAAAGGCTCCCCTGGGGAGTTCTCTTGTACCCAAAGCCTTCCTTTGGGGGCACTTTTGGATGGTCCAAAGGGGCTTGCAACGCATTTCCTGGGGCCTGATTTTTCAGTCGTCTTCGATGCCGGTTAGGGCTATGTTTAGGGATGCTCTGAAACAGCGAACCCGGAGGGTCCAGTTGCATGTGGGGCTGCGTAAAGGCTCCCCTGGGGAGTTCACTTGTATCCAAAGCCTTCCTTTGGGGGCACTTTTGGATGGTCCAAAGGGGCTTGCAACGCGTTTTCTGGGGCCCGGGTTTTCAGTCTTCTCCATGCCGGCTAGGGATATATTTAGGGTTGTTCGAAAAATCGAACCTGGACGGTCCAGTTGCATGTGGGGCTGCGTAAAGGCTCCCCTGGGGAGTTCACTTGTATCCAAAGCTTTCCTTTGGGGGCACTTTTGGATGGTCCAATGGGGCTTGCAACGCATTTCCTGGGGCCTGATTTTTCACTCGTCTCCGATGATGGCTAGGGCTACGTTTAGGTTTGCTCAGGAACAGCGAACTCGGAGGGTCCTGTTACATGTGGGGCTGCGTAAAGGCTCCCCTGGGGAGATCACTTGTACCCAAAGCCTTCCTTTGGTGACACTTTTGGATGGTCCAAAGGGGCTTGCAACGCGTTTTCTGTGGCCCGGGTTTTCAGTCTTCTCCCATTCCGGCTAGGGATTTATTTAGGGTTGTTCGAAAAATCGAACCCGGACGGTCCAGTTGCATGTGGGGCTGCGTAAAGGCTCCCCTGGGGAGTTCACTTGTACCCAAAGCCTTCCTTTGGGGGCATTTTTGGATGGGTGAAAAGGGCTCGCAACGCGTTTCTTGGGGCTTGATTTTTCAGTCGTCTTCGATGCCGGCTTGTGATATATTTAGGGTTGCTCTGAAACAGCGAACCCGGAGGGTCCAGTTGCATATGGGGCTGCGTAAAGGCTCCCCTGGGAACTTCAGATGTACCCAAAGCCTATCTTTGGGGGCACTTTTGGATGGTCCAATGGGCTTGCAACGCATTTCCTGGGGCCTGATTTTTCAGTCGTCTTCACTGCCGGCTAGGGCTATGTTTAGGGATGCTCTGAAACAGCGAACCCGGAGGGTCCAGTTGCATGTGGGGCTGCGTAAAGGCTCCCCTGGGGAGTTCTCTTGTACCCAAAGCCTTCCTTTGGTGACACTTTTGGATGGTCCAAAGGGGCTTGCAACGCGTTTTCTGGGGCCCGGGTTTTCAGTCTTCTCCCATGCCAGCTAGGGATATATTTAGGGTTGTTCGAAAAATCGAAACCCGGGACGGTCCAGTTGCATGTGGGAC
>NW_027076100.1:0-120000 GCF_963932015.1 Anas acuta
GGCTCCCCTGGGGAGATCACTTGTACCCAAAGCCTTCCTTTGCGGGCACTTTTGGATGGTCCAAAGGGGCTTGCAACGCATTTCCTGGGGCCTGATTTTTCAGTCGTCTCCGATGACGGCTAGGGTTACGTTTAGGTTTGCTCATGAACAGCGAACCCGGAGGGTCCAGTTGCATGTGCGGCTGCGTAAAGGCTCCCCTGGGGAGTTCACTTGTACCCAAAGCCTTCCTTTGGTGACACTTTTGGATGGTGCAAAGGGGCTTGCAACGCGTTTTCTGGGGCCCGGGTTTTCAGTCTTCTCCCATGCCGGTTAGGGATATAATTAGGGTTGCTCGGAAAAATCGAACCCGAAGGGTCCAGTTGCATGTGGGGCTGCGTAAAGGCTCCCCTGGGGAGTTCACTTGTACCCAAAGCCTTCCTTTGGGGGCACTTTTGGATGGTCCTAAGGGGCTCGCAACGCATTTCCTGGGGCCTGATTTTTCAGTCGTCTCCTATGACGGCCAGGGCTACGTTTAGGTTTGCTCGGAAACAGCGAACCCGGAGGGTCCAGTTGCATGTGGGGCTGCGTAAAGGCTCCCCTGGGGAGTTCACTTGTACCCAAAGCCTTCCTTTGGTGACACTTTTGGATGGTCCAAAGGGGCTTGAAACGCGTTTTCTGGGGACCGGGTTTTCAGTCTTCTCCCATGCCGGCTCGTGATATATTTAGGGTTGCTCGGAAAAATCGAACCCGAAGGGTCCAGTTGCATGTGGGGCTGCGTAAAGGCTCCCCTGGGGAGTTCACTTGTACCTAAAGCCTTCCTTTGGGGGCACTTTTTGATGGTCCAAAGGGGCTTGCAACGCATTTCCTGGGGCCTGATTTTTCAGTCGTCTCCGATGACGGCTAGGGCTACGTTTAGGTTTGCTCATGAACAGTGAACCCGGAGGGTCCAGTTGCATGTGGGGCTGCGTAAAGGCTCCCCTGGGGAGTTCAGATGTACCCAAAGCCTTCCTTTGGGGGCACTTTTGGATGGGCGAAAAGGGCTCGCAACGCATTTCCTGGGGCCTGATTTTTCAGTCGTCATCGATGCCGGCTAGGGCTATGTTTAGGGATGCTCGGAAACAGCGAACCCGGAGGGTCCAGTTGCATGTGGGGCTGCGTAAAGGCTCCCCTGGGGAGTTCACTTGTACCCAAAGCCTTCCTTTGGGGGCACTTTTGGATGGGCAAAAAGGGCTCGCAACGCATTTCCTGGGGCCTGATTTTTCACTCGTCTCCGATGCCGTCTAGGACTATGTTTAGGGATGCTCGGAAACAGCGAACCCGGAGGGTCCAGTTGCATGTGGGGCTGCGTAAAGGCTCCCCTGGGGAGTTCTCTTGTACCCAAACTCTTCCTTTGCGGGCACTTTTGGATGGGCGAAAAGGCCTCGGAACGCATTTCCTGGGGCCTGATTTTTCAGTCGTCTCCGACTACGGCTAGAGATACGTTTAGGTTTGCTCAGGAACAGCGAACCCGGAGGGTCCAGTTGCATGTGGGGCTGTATAAAGGCTCCCCTGGGGAGATCACTTGTACCCAAAGCCTTCCTTTGCGGGCACTTTTGGATGGTCCAAAGGGGCTTGCAACGCATTTCCTGGGGCCTGATTTTTCAGTCGTCTCCTATGACGGCCAGGGCTTCGTTTAGGTTTGCTCATGAACAGCGAACCCGGAGGGTCCAGTTGCATGTGGGGCTGCGTAAAGGCTCCCCTGGGGAGTTCACTTGTACCCAAAGCCTTCTTTTGGGGGCACTTTTGGATGGGCGAAAAGGCCTCAGAACGCATTTCCTGGGGCCTGATTTTTCACTCGTCTCCGATGACGGCTAGGGCTACGTTTAGGTTTGCTCATGAACAGCGAACCCGGAGGGTCCAGTTGCATGTGGGGCTGCGTAAAGGCTCCCCTGGGGAGATCACTTGTACCCAAAGCCTTCCTTTGCGGGCACTTTTGGATGGTCCAAAGGGGCTTGCAACGCATTTCCTGGGGCCTGATTTTTCAGTCGTCTCCGATGACGGCTAGGGCTACGTTTAGGTTTGCTCATGAACAGCGAACCCGGAGGGTCCAGTTGCATGTGCGGCTGCGTAAAGGCTCCCCTGGGGATTTCACTTGTACCCAAAGCCTTCCTTTGGTGACACTTTTGGATGGTCCAAAGGGGCTTGCAACGCGTTTTCTGGGGCCCGGGTTTTCAGTCTTCTCCCATGCCGGTTAGGGATATAATTAGGGTTGCTCGGAAAAATCGAACCCGAAGGGTCCAGTTGCATGTGGGGCTGCGTAAAGGCTCCCCTGGGGAGTTCACTTGTACCCAAAGCCTTCCTTTGGGGGCACTTTTGGATGGTCCTAAGGGGCTCGCAACGCATTTCCTGGGGCCTGATTTTTCACTCGTCTCGGATGCCGTCTAGGACTATGTTTAGGGATGCTCGGAAACAGCGAACCCGGAGGGTCCAGTTGCATGTGGGGCTGCGTAAAGTCTCCCCTGGGGAGTTCTCTTGTACCCAAAGTCTTCCTTTGCGGGCACTTTTGGATGGGTGAAAAGGCCTCGGAACGCATTTCCTGGGGCCTGATTTTTCAGTCGTCTCCGATGACGGATAGGGTTACGTTTAGGTTTGCTCAGGAAGAGCGAACCCGGAGGGTCCAGTTGCATGTGGGGCTGCGTAAAGGCTCCCCTGGGGAGATCACTTGTACCCAAAGCCTTCCTTTGGGGGCACTTTTGGATGGTCCGAAGGGGCTCACAACGCATTTCCTGGGGCCTGATTTTTCACTTGTGTTCGATGCCGGCTAGGGCTATGTTTAGGGATGCTCGGAAACAGCGAACCCGGAGGGTCCAGTTGCATGTGGGGCTGCGTAAAGGCTCCCCTGGGGAGTTCTGTTGTACCCAAAGTCTTCCTTTGGGGGCACATTTGGATGGGCGAAAAGGCCTCAGAACGCATTTCCTGGGGCCTGATTTTTCACTCGTCTCCGATGACGGCTAGGGCTACGTTTAGGTTTGCTCATGAACAGCGAACCCGGAGGGTCCAGTTGCATGTGGGGCTGTATAAAGGCTCCCCTGGGGAGATCACTTGTACCCAAAGCCTTCCTTTGGCGGCACTTTTGGATTGTCCAAAGGGGCTTGCAACGCATTTCCTGGGGCCTGATTTTTCAGTCGTCTCCGACGACGGCTAGGGCTATGTTTAGGTTTGCTCAGGAACAGCGAACCCGGAGGGTCCAGTTGCATGTGGGGCTGCGTAAAGGCTCCCCTGGGGAGTTCAGATGTACCCAAAGCCTTCCTTTGGTGACAATTTTGGATGGTCTAAAGGGGCTTGCAACGCGTTTTCTGGGGCCCGGGTTTTCAGTCTTCTCCCATGCCGGCTAGTGATATATTTAGGGTTGCTCGGAAAAATCGAACCCGGAGGGTCCAGTTGCATGTGGGGCTGCGTAAAGGCTCCCCTGGGGAGTTCACTTGTATCCAAAGCCTTCCTTTGGGGGCAGTTTTTGATGGTCCTAAGGGGCTCGCAACGCATTTCCTGGGGCCTGATTTTTCAGTCGTCTCCGATGACGGCTAGGGCTATGTGTAGGGATGCTCGGATACAGCGAACCCGGAGGGTCCAGTTGCATGTGGGGCTGCGTAAAGGCTCCCCTGGGGAGTTCACTTGTACCCAAAGCCTTCCTTTGGGGGCACTTTTGGATGGACGAAAAGGGCTCGCAACGCATTTCCTGGGGCCTGATTTTTCATTCGTCTTCGATGCCGGCTAGGGCTATGTTTAGTGGTGCTCGGAAACAGCGAACCCGGAGGGTCCAGTTGCATGTGGGGCTGCATAAAGGCTCCCCTGGGGAGTTCACTTGTACCCAAAGGCTTCCTTTGGGGGCACTTTTGGATGGGCGAAAAGGGCTCGGAACGCATTTCCTCGGGCCGTATTTTTCAGTCTTCTCCGATGCCGGCTAGGGCTATGTTTAGGGATGCTCGGAAACAGCGAACCCGGAGGGTCCAGTTGCATGTGGGGCTGCGTAAAGGCTCCCCTGGGGAGTTCACTTGTACCCAAAGTCTTCCTTTGGGGGCACTTTTGGATGGTCCTAAGGGGCTTGCAACGCATTTCCTGGGGCCTGATTTTTCAGTCGTCTCCGACTACGGCTAGGGCTACGTTTAGGTTTGCTCAGGAACAGCGAACCCGGAGGGTCCAGTTGCATGTGGGGCTGCGTAAAGGCTCCCCTGGGGAGTTCACTTGTACCCAAAGCCTTCCTTTGGTGACACTTTTGGATGGTCCAAAGGGGCTTGCAACGCATTTCCTGGGGACCGGGTTTTCAGTCTTCTCCCATGCCGGCTAGTGATATATTTAGGGTTGCTCGGAAAAATCGAACCCGGAGGGTCCAGTTGCATGTGGGGCTGCGTAAAGGCTCCCCTGGGGAGTTCACTTGTATCCAAAGCCTTCCTTTGGGGGCACTTTTTGATGGTCCTAAGGGGCTCGCAATGCATTTCCTGGGGCCTGATTTTTCAGTCGTCATCGATGCCGGCTAGGGCTATGTTTAGGGATGCTGGGAAACAGCGAACCCGGAGGGTCCAGTTGCATGTGGGGCTGCGTAAAGGCTCCCCTGGGGAGTTCACTTGTACCCAAAGCCTTCCTTTGGGGGCACTTTTGGATGGGCAAAAAGGGCTCGCAACGCATTTCCTGGGGCCTGATTTTTCACTCGTCTCCGATGACGGCTAGGGCTACGTTTAGGTTTGCTCATGAACAGCGAACCCGGAGGGTCCAGTTGCATGTGGGGCTGTATAAAGGCTCCCCTGGGGAGATCACTTGTACCCAAAGCCTTCCTTTGGCGGCACTTTTGGATTGTCCAAAGGGGCTTGCAACGCATTTCCTGGGGCCTGATTTTTCAGTCGTCTCCGACGACGGCTAGGGCTATGTTTAGGTTTGCTCAGGAACAGCGAACCCGGAGGGTCCAGTTGCATGTGGGGCTGCGTAAAGGCTCCCCTGGGGAGTTCAGATGTACCCAAAGCCTTCCTTTGGTGACAATTTTGGATGGTCTAAAGGGGCTTGCAACGCGTTTTCTGGGGCCCGGGTTTTCAGTCTTCTCCCATGCCGGCTAGTGATATATTTAGGGTTGCTCGGAAAAATCGAACCCGGAGGGTCCAGTTGCATGTGGGGCTGCGTAAAGGCTCCCCTGGGGAGTTCACTTGTATCCAAAGCCTTCCTTTGGGGGCAGTTTTTGATGGTCCTAAGGGGCTCGCAACGCATTTCCTGGGGCCTGATTTTTCAGTCGTCTCCGATGACGGCTAGGGCTATGTGTAGGGATGCTCGGATACAGCGAACCCGGAGGGTCCAGTTGCATGTGGGGCTGCGTAAAGGCTCCCCTGGGGAGTTCACTTGTACCCAAAGCCTTCCTTTGGGGGCACTTTTGGATGGACGAAAAGGGCTCGCAACGCATTTCCTGGGGCCTGATTTTTCATTCGTCTTCGATGCCGGCTAGGGCTATGTTTAGTGGTGCTCGGAAACAGCGAACCCGGAGGGTCCAGTTGCATGTGGGGCTGCATAAAGGCTCCCCTGGGGAGTTCACTTGTACCCAAAGGCTTCCTTTGGGGGCACTTTTGGATGGGCGAAAAGGGCTCGGAACGCATTTCCTCGGGCCGTATTTTTCAGTCTTCTCCGATGCCGGCTAGGGCTATGTTTAGGGATGCTCGGAAACAGCGAACCCGGAGGGTCCAGTTGCATGTGGGGCTGCGTAAAGGCTCCCCTGGGGAGTTCACTTGTACCCAAAGTCTTCCTTTGGGGGCACTTTTGGATGGTCCTAAGGGGCTTGCAACGCATTTCCTGGGGCCTGATTTTTCAGTCGTCTCCGACTACGGCTAGGGCTACGTTTAGGTTTGCTCAGGAACAGCGAACCCGGAGGGTCCAGTTGCATGTGGGGCTGCGTAAAGGCTCCCCTGGGGAGTTCACTTGTACCCAAAGCCTTCCTTTGGTGACACTTTTGGATGGTCCAAAGGGGCTTGCAACGCATTTCCTGGGGACCGGGTTTTCAGTCTTCTCCCATGCCGGCTAGTGATATATTTAGGGTTGCTCGGAAAAATCGAACCCGGAGGGTCCAGTTGCATGTGGGGCTGCGTAAAGGCTCCCCTGGGGAGTTCACTTGTATCCAAAGCCTTCCTTTGGGGGCACTTTTTGATGGTCCTAAGGGGCTCGCAATGCATTTCCTGGGGCCTGATTTTTCAGTCGTCATCGATGCCGGCTAGGGCTATGTTTAGGGATGCTGGGAAACAGCGAACCCGGAGGGTCCAGTTGCATGTGGGGCTGCGTAAAGGCTCCCCTGGGGAGTTCACTTGTACCCAAAGCCTTCCTTTGGGGGCACTTTTGGATGGGCAAAAAGGGCTCGCAACGCATTTCCTGGGGCCTGATTTTTCACTCGTCTCCGATGACGGCTAGGGCTACGTTTAGGTTTGCTCATGAACAGCGAACCCGGAGGGTCCAGTTGCATGTGGGGCTGTATAAAGGCTCCCCTGGGGAGATCACTTGTACCCAAAGCCTTCCTTTGGCGGCACTTTTGGATTGTCCAAAGGGGCTTGCAACGCATTTCCTGGGGCCTGATTTTTCAGTCGTCTCCGACGACGGCTAGGGCTATGTTTAGGTTTGCTCAGGAACAGCGAACCCGGAGGGTCCAGTTGCATGTGGGGCTGCGTAAAGGCTCCCCTGGGGAGTTCAGATGTACCCAAAGCCTTCCTTTGGTGACAATTTTGGATGGTCTAAAGGGGCTTGCAACGCGTTTTCTGGGGCCCGGGTTTTCAGTCTTCTCCCATGCCGGCTAGTGATATATTTAGGGTTGCTCGGAAAAATCGAACCCGGAGGGTCCAGTTGCATGTGGGGCTGCGTAAAGGCTCCCCTGGGGAGTTCACTTGTATCCAAAGCCTTCCTTTGGGGGCAGTTTTTGATGGTCCTAAGGGGCTCGCAACGCATTTCCTGGGGCCTGATTTTTCAGTCGTCTCCGATGACGGCTAGGGCTATGTGTAGGGATGCTCGGATACAGCGAACCCGGAGGGTCCAGTTGCATGTGGGGCTGCGTAAAGGCTCCCCTGGGGAGTTCACTTGTACCCAAAGCCTTCCTTTGGGGGCACTTTTGGATGGACGAAAAGGGCTCGCAACGCATTTCCTGGGGCCTGATTTTTCATTCGTCTTCGATGCCGGCTAGGGCTATGTTTAGTGGTGCTCGGAAACAGCGAACCCGGAGGGTCCAGTTGCATGTGGGGCTGCATAAAGGCTCCCCTGGGGAGTTCACTTGTACCCAAAGGCTTCCTTTGGGGGCACTTTTGGATGGGCGAAAAGGGCTCGGAACGCATTTCCTCGGGCCGTATTTTTCAGTCTTCTCCGATGCCGGCTAGGGCTATGTTTAGGGATGCTCGGAAACAGCGAACCCGGAGGGTCCAGTTGCATGTGGGGCTGCGTAAAGGCTCCCCTGGGGAGTTCACTTGTACCCAAAGTCTTCCTTTGGGGGCACTTTTGGATGGTCCTAAGGGGCTTGCAACGCATTTCCTGGGGCCTGATTTTTCAGTCGTCTCCGACTACGGCTAGGGCTACGTTTAGGTTTGCTCAGGAACAGCGAACCCGGAGGGTCCAGTTGCATGTGGGGCTGCGTAAAGGCTCCCCTGGGGAGTTCACTTGTACCCAAAGCCTTCCTTTGGTGACACTTTTGGATGGTCCAAAGGGGCTTGCAACGCATTTCCTGGGGACCGGGTTTTCAGTCTTCTCCCATGCCGGCTAGTGATATATTTAGGGTTGCTCGGAAAAATCGAACCCGGAGGGTCCAGTTGCATGTGGGGCTGCGTAAAGGCTCCCCTGGGGAGTTCACTTGTATCCAAAGCCTTCCTTTGGGGGCACTTTTTGATGGTCCTAAGGGGCTCGCAATGCATTTCCTGGGGCCTGATTTTTCAGTCGTCATCGATGCCGGCTAGGGCTATGTTTAGGGATGCTGGGAAACAGCGAACCCGGAGGGTCCAGTTGCATGTGGGGCTGCGTAAAGGCTCCCCTGGGGAGTTCACTTGTACCCAAAGCCTTCCTTTGGGGGCACTTTTGGATGGGCAAAAAGGGCTTGCAACGCATTTCCTGGGGCCTGATTTTTCATTCGTCTTCGATGCCGGCTAGGGCTATGTTTAGGGATGCTCGGAAACAGCGAACCCGGAGGGTCCAGTTGCATGTGGGGCTGCGTAAGGGCTCCCCTGGGGAGTTCACTTGTACCTAAAGCCTTCCTTTGGGGGCACTTTTGGATGGGCAAAAAGGGCTTGCAACGCATTTCCTGGGGCCTGATTTTTCACTCGTCTCGGATGCCGTCTAGGACTATGTTTAGGGATGCTCGGAAACAGCGAACCCGGAGGGTCCAGTTGCATGTGGGGCTGCGTAAAGGCTCCCCTGGGGAGTTCTCTTGTACCCAAACTCTTACTTTGCGGGCACTTTTGGATGGGCGAAAAGGCCTCGGAACGCATTTCCTGGGGCCTGATTTTTCACTCGTCTCCGATGACGGCTAGGGCTACGTTTAGGTTTGCTCAGGAACAGCGAACCCGGAGGGTCCAGTTGCATGTGGGGCTGTATAAAGGCTCCCCTGGGGAGATCACTTGTACCCAAAGCCTTCCTTTGGCGGCACTTTTGGATGGTCCAAAGGGGCTTGCAACGCATTTCCTGGGGCCTGATTTTTCAGTCGTCTCCGATGACGGCTAGGGCTACGTTTAGGTTTGCTCATGAACAGCGAACCCGGAGGGTCCAGTTGCATGTGGGGCTGCGTAAAGGCTCCCCTGGGGAGTTCAGATGTACCCAAAGCCTTCCTTTGGGGGCACTTTTGGATGGGCGAAAAGGGCTCGCAACGCATTTCCTGGGGCCTGATTTTTCAGTCGTCATCGATGCCGGCTAGGGCTATGTTTAGGGATGCTCGGAAACAGCGAACCCGGAGGGTCCAGTTGCATGTGGGGCTGCGTAAAGGCTCCCCTGGGGAGTTCACTTGTACCCAAAGCCTTCCTTTGGGGGCATTTTGGATGGGCAAAAAGGGCTCGCAACGCATTTCCTGGGGCCTGATTTTTCACTCGTCTCGGATGCCGTCTAGGACTATGTTTAGGGATGCTCAGGAACAGCGAACCCGGAGGGTCCAGTTGCATGTGGGGCTGCGTAAAGGCTCCCCTGGGGAGTTCTCTTGTACCCAAACTCTTACTTTGCGGGCACTTTTGGATGGGCGAAAAGGCCTCGGAACGCATTTCCTGGGGCCTGATTTTTCACTCGTCTCCGATGACGGCTAGGGCTACGTTTAGGTTTGCTCAGGAACAGCGAACCCGGAGGGTCCAGTTGCATGTGGGGCTGTATAAAGGCTCCCCTGGGGAGATCACTTGTACCCAAAGCCTTCCTTTGGCGGCACTTTTGGATTGTCCAAAGGGGCTTGCAACGCATTTCCTGGGGCCTGATTTTTCACTCGTCTCCGATGACGGCTAGGGCTACGTTTAGGTTTGCTCATGAACAGCGAACCCGGAGGGTCCAGTTGCATGTGGGGCTGCGTAAAGGCTCCCCTGGGGAGTTCACTTGTACCCAAAGCCTTCCTTTGGGGGCACTTTTGGATGGGCAAAAAGGGCTCGCAACGCATTTCCTGGGGCCTGATTTTTCAGTCGTCTCCGATGCCGTCTAGGACTATGTTTAGGGATGCTCGGAAACAGCGAACCCGGAGGGTCCAGTTGCATGTGGGGCTGCGTAAAGGCTCCCCTGGGGAGTTCACTTGTACCCAAAGCCTTCCTTTGGGGGCACTTTTGGATGGGCAAAAAGGGCTCGCAACGCATTTCCTGGGGCCTGATTTTTCACTCGTCTCCGATGCCGTCTAGGACTATGTTTAGGGATGCTCGGAAACAGCGAACCCGGAGGGTCCAGTTGCATGTGGGGCTGCGTAAAGGCTCCCCTGGGGAGTTCTCTTGTACCCAAAGTCTTCCTTTGTGGGCACTTTTGGATGGGCGAAAAGGCCTCGGAACGCATTTCCTGGGGCCTCATTTTTCAGTCGTCTCCGACTACGGCTAGAGCTACGTTTAGGTTTGCTCAGGAACAGCGAACCCGGAGGGTCCAGTTGCATGTGGGGCTGCGTAAAGGCTCCCCTGGGGAGATCATTGTACCCAAAGCCTTCCTTTGCGGGCACTTTTGGATGGTCCAAAGGGGCTTGCAACGCATTTCCTGGGGCCTGATTTTTCAGTCGTCTCCTATGACGGCCAGGGCTACGTTTAGGTTTGCTCATGAACAGCGAACCCGGAGGGTCCAGTTGCATGTGGGGCTGCGTAAAGGCTCCCCTGGGGAGTTCACTTGTACCCAAAGCCTTCCTTTGGTGACACTTTTGGATGGTCCAAAGGGGCTTGCAACGCGTTTTCTGGGGACCGGGTTTTCAGTCTTCTCCCATGCCGGCTAGTGATATATTTAGGGTTGCTCGGAAAAATCGAACCCGGAGGGTCCAGTTGCATGTGGGGCTGCGTAAAGGCTCCCCTGGGGAGTTCACTTGTATCCAAAGCCTTCCTTTGCGGGCACTTTTTGATGGTCCTAAGGGGCTCGCAATGCATTTCCTGGGGCCTGATTTTTCAGTCGTCATCGATGCCGGCTAGGGCTATGTTTAGGGATGCTCGGAAACAGCGAACCCGGAGGGTCCAGTTGCATGTGGGGCTGCGTAAAGGCTCCCCTGGGGAGTTCACTTGTACCCAAAGCCTTCCTTTGGGGGCACTTTTGGATGGGCGAAAAGGGCTTGCAACGCATTTCCTGGGGCCTGATTTTTCACTCGTCTCCGATGCCGTCTAGGACTATGTTTAGGGATGCTCGGAAACAGCGAACCCGGAGGGTCCAGTTGCATGTGGGGGTGCATAAAGGCTCCCCTGCAGAGTTCTCTTGTACCCAAAGTCTTCCTTTGCGGGCACTTTTGGATGGGCGAAAAGGGCTCGGAACGCATTTCCTGGGGCCTGATTTTTTATTGGTCTCCGATGACGGCTAGGGCTATGTTTAGGGATGCTCGGAAACAGCGAACCCGGAGGGTCCAGTTGAATGTGGGGCTGCGTAAAGGCTCCCCTGGGGAGATCACTTGTACCCAAAGCCTTCCTTTGCGGGCACTTTTGGATGGTCCAAAGGGGCTTGCAACGCATTTCCTGGGGCCTGATTTTTCAGTCGTCTCCTATGACGGCCAGGGCTACGTTTAGGTTTGCTCATGAACAGCGAACCCGGAGGGTCCAGTTGCATGTGCAGCTGCGTAAAGGCTCCCCTGGGGAGTTCACTTGTATCCAAAGCCTTCCTTTGGTGACACTTTTGGATGGTCCAAAGGGGCTTGCAACGCGTTTCTGGGGCCCGGGTTTTCAGTCTTCTCCCATGCTGGTTAGGGATATATTTTAGGTTGCTCGGAAAAATGGAACCCGAAAGGTCCAGTTGCATGTGGGGCTGCGTAAAGGCTCCCCTGGGGAGTTCACTTGTACCCAAAGCCTTCCTTTGGGGGCACTTTTGGATGGACGAAAAGGGCTCGCAACGCATTTCCTGGGGCCTGATTTTTCAGTCGTCATCGATGCCGGCTAGGGCTATGTTTAGGGATGCTCGGAAACAGCAAACCCGGAGAGTCCAGTTGCATGTGGGGCTGCGTAAAGGCTCCCCTGGCGAGGTCACTTGTACCCAAAGCCTTCCTTTGGGGGCACTTTTGGATGGGCAAAAAGGGCTCGCAACGCATTTCCTGGGTCCTGATTTTTCATTCGTCTTCGATGCCGGCTAGGGCTATGTTTAGGGATGCTCGGAAACAGCGAACCCGGAGGGTCCAGTTGCATGTGGGGCTGCGTAAAGGCTCCCCTGGGGAGTTCTCTTGTACCCAAACTCTTCCTTTGCGGGCACTTTTGGATGGGCGAAAAGGCCTCGGAACGCATTTCCTGGGGCCTGATTTTTCACTCGTCTCCGATGACGGCTAGGGCTATGTTTAGGGATGCTCGGATACAGCGAACCCGGAGGGTCCAGTTGCATGTGGGGCTGCGTAAAGGCTCCCCTGGGGAGATCATTGTACCCAAAGCCTTCCTTTGCGGGCACTTTTGGATGGTCCAAAGGGGCTTGCAACGCATTTCCTGGGGCCTGATTTTTCAGTCGTCTCCTATGACGGCCAGGGCTACGTTTAGGTTTGCTCATGAACAGCGAACCCGGAGGGTCCAGTTGCATGTGGGGCTGCGTAAAGGCTCCCCTGTGGAGTTCACTTGTACCCAAAGCCTTCCTTTGGTGACACTTTTGGATGGTCCAAAGGGGCTTGCAACGCGTTTTCTGGGGCCCGGGTTTTCAGTCTTCTCCCATGCCGGCTAGTGATATATTTAGGGTTGCTCGGAAAAATCGAACCCGGAGGGTCCAGTTGCATGTGGGGCTGCGTAAAGGCTCCCCTGGGGAGTTCACTTGTATCCAAAGCCTTCCTTTGGGGGCACTTTTTGATGGTCCTAAGGGGCTCGCAATGCATTTCCTGGGGCCTGATTTTTCAGTCGTCATCGATGCCGGCTAGGGCTATGTTTAGGGATGCTGGGAAACAGCGAACCCGGAGGGTCCAGTTGCATGTGGGGCTGCGTAAAGGCTCCCCTGGGGAGTTCACTTGTACCCAAAGCCTTCCTTTGGGGGCACTTTTGGATGGGCGAAAAGGGCTTGCAACGCATTTCCTGGGGCCTGATTTTTCACTCGTCTCCGATGCCGTCTAGGACTATGTTTAGGGATGCTCGGAAACAGCGAACCCGGAGGGTCCAGTTGCATGTGGGGCTGCATAAAGGCTCCCCTGCAGAGTTCTCTTGTACCCAAAGTCTTCCTTTGCGGGCACTTTTGGATGGGCGAAAAGGGCTCGTAACGCATTTCCTGGGGCCTGATTTTTCACTCGTCTCCGATGACGGATAGGGCTACGTTTAGGTTTGCTCAGGAACAGCGAACCCGGAGGGTCCAGTTGCATGTGGGGCTGCGTAAAGGCTCCCCTGGGGAGATCACTTGTACCCAAAGCCTTCCTTTGGGGGCACTTTTGGATGGGCAAAAAGGGCTTGCAACGCATTTCCTGGGGCCTGATTTTTCAGTCGTCTCCGATGACGGCTAGGGCTACGTTTAGGTTTGCTCATGAACAGCGAACCCGGAGGGTCCAGTTGCATGTGGGGCTGCGTAAAGGCTCCCCTGGGGAGTTCAGATGTACCCAAAGCCTTCCTTTGGGGGCACTTTTGGATGGGCAAAAAGGGCTCGCAACGCATTTCCTGGGGCCTGATTTTTCAGTCGTCTCCAATGCCGTCTAGGACTATGTTTAGGGATGCTCGGAAACAGCGAACCCGGAGGGTCCAGTTGCATGTGGGGCTGCGTAAAGGCTCCCCTGGGGAGTTCACTTGTACCCAAAGCCTTCCTTTGGGGGCACTTTTGGATGGGCAAAAAGGGCTCGCAACGCATTTCCTGGGGCCTGATTTTTCAGTCGTCTCCAATGCCGTCTAGGACTATGTTTAGGGATGCTCGGAAACAGCGAACCCGGAGGGTCCAGTTGCATGTGGGGCTGCGTAAAGGCTCCCCTGGGGAGTTCACTTGTACCCAAAGCCTTCCTTTGGGGGCACTTTTGGATGGGCAAAAAGGGCTCGCAACGCATTTCCTGGGGCCTGATTTTTCAGTCGTCTCCGATGCCGTCTAGGACTATGTTTAGGGATGCTCGGAAACAGCGAACCCGGAGGGTCCAGTTGCATGTGGGGCTGCGTAAAGGCTCCCCTGGGGAGTTCTCTTGTACCCAAAGTCTTCCTTTGGGGGCACTTTTGGATGGGCGAAAAGGCCTCGGAACGCATTTCCTGGGGCCTGATTTTTCAGTCGTCTCCGATGACGGCTAGAGCTACGTTTAGGTTTGCTTAGGAACAGCGATCCCGGAGGGTCCAGTTGCATGTGGGGCTGCGTAAAGGCTCCCCTGGGGAGATCACTTGTACCCAAAGCCTTCCTTTGGCGGCACTTTTGGATGGTCCGAAGGGGCTCGCAACGCATTTCCTGGGTCCTGATTTTTCACTTGTCTTCGATGCCGGCTAGGGCTATGTTTAGGGATGCTCGGAAACAGCGAACCCGGAGGGTCCAGTTGCATGTGGGGCTGCGTAAAGGCTCCCCTGGGGAGTTCTCTTGTACCCAAACTCTTCCTTTGGGGGCACATTTGGATGGGCGAAAAGGCCTCAGAACGCATTTCCTGGGGCCTGATTTTTCACTCGTCTCCGATGACGGCTAGGGCTAAGTTTAGGTTTGCTCATGAACAGCGCACCCGGAGGGTCCAGTTGCATGTGGGGCTGCGTAAAGGCTCCCCTGGGGAGATCACTTGTACCCAAAGCCTTCCTTTGCGGGCACTTTTGGATGGGCGAAAAGGGCTCGGAACGCATTTCCTCGGGCCTGATTTTTCAGTCGTCTCCGACGACGGCTAGGGCTATGTTTAGGGATGCTCGGAAACAGCGAACCCGGAGGGTCCAGTTGCATGTGGGGCTGTATAAAGGCTCTCCTGGGGAGTTCACCTGTACCCAAAGCCTTCCTTTGGTGACACTTTTGGATGGTCCAAAGGGGCTTGCAACGCGTATTCTGGGGACCGGGTTTTCAGTCTTCTCCCATGCCGGCTAGTGATATATTTAGGGTTGCTCGGAAAAATCGAACCCGGAGGGTCCAGTTGCATGTGGGGCTGCGTAAAGGCTCCCCTGGGGAGTTCACTTGTATCCAAAGCCTTCCTTTGGGGGCACTTTTTGGTGGTCCTAAGGGGCTCCAAACGCGTTTCCTGGGGCCTGATTTTTCAGTCGTCTCCGATGACGGCTAGGGCTATGTTTAGGGATGCTCGGATACAGCGAACCCGGAGGGTCCAGTTGCATGTGGGGCTGCGTAAAGGCTCCCCTGTGGAGTTCACTTGTACCCAAAGTCTTCCTTTGCGGGCACTTTTGGATGGTCCAAAGGGGCTTGCAACGCATTTCCTGGGGCCTGATTTTTCAGTCGTCTCCGATGACGGCTAGGGCTACGTTTAGGTTTGCTCATGAACAGCGAACCCGGAGGGTCCAGTTGCATGTGGGGCTGCGTAAAGGCTCCCCTGGGGAATTCACTTGTACCCAAAGCCTTCCTTTGGGAGCACTTTTGGATGGGCAAAAAGGGCTCGCAACACATTTCCTGGGGCCTGATTTTTCATTCGTCTTCGATGCCGGCTAGGGCTATGTTTAGGGATGCTCGGAAACAGCGAACCCGGAGGGTCCAGTTGCATGTGGGGCTGCGTAAAGGCTCCCCTGGGGAGTTCACTTGTACCCAAAGCCTTCCTTTGGGGGCACTTTGGGATGGGCAAAAAGAGCTTGCAACGCATTTCCTGGGGCCTGATTTTTCACTCGTCTCGGATGCCGTCTAGGACTATGTTTAGGGTTGCTCGGAAACAGCGAACCCGGAGGGTCCAGTTGCATGTGGGGCTGCGTAAAGGCTCCCCTGGGGAGTTCTCTTGTACCCAAAGACTTCCTTTGCGGGCACTTTTGGATGGGCGAAAAGGCCTCGGAACGCATTTCCTGGGGCCTGATTTTTCATTCGTCTCCGATGACGGCTAGGGCTAAGTTTAGGTTTGCTCAGGAACAGCGAACCCGGAGGGTCCAGTTGCATGTGGGGCTGCGTAAAGGCTCCCCTGGGGAGATCACTTGTACCCAAAGCCTTCCTTTGCGGGCACTTTTGGATGGGCGAAAAGGGCTCGGAACGCATTTCCTCGGGCCTGATTTTTCAGTCGTCATCGATGCCGGCTAGGGCTATGTTTAGGGATGCTGGGAAACAGCGAACCCGGAGGGTCCAGTTGCATGTGGGGCTGCGTAAAGGCTCCCCTGGGGAGTTCACTTGTACCCAAAGCCTTCCTTTGGGGGCACTTTTGGATGGGCGAAAAGGGCTTGCAACGCATTTCCTGGGGCCTGATTTTTCACTCGTCTCCGATGCCGTCTAGGACTATGTTTAGGGATGCTCGGAAACAGCGAACCCGGAGGGTCCAGTTGCATGTGGGGCTGCATAAAGGCTCCCCTGCAGAGTTCTCTTGTACCCAAAGTCTTCCTTTGCGGGCACTTTTGGATGGGCGAAAAGGGCTCGTAACACATTTCCTGGGGCCTGATTTTTCACTCGTCTCCGATGACGGATAGGGCTACGTTTAGGTTTGCTCAGGAACAGCGAACCCGGAGGGTCCAGTTGCATGTGGGGCTGCGTAAAGGCTCCCCTGGGGAGATCACTTGTACCCAAAGCCTTCCTTTGGGGGCACTTTTTGATGGGCAAAAAGGGCTTGCAACGCATTTCCTGGGGCCTGATTTTTCAGTCGTCTCCGATGACGGCTAGGGCTACGTTTAGGTTTGCTCATGAACAGCGAACCCGGAGGGTCCAGTTGCATGTGGGGCTGCGTAAAGGCTCCCCTGGGGAGTTCAGATGTACCCAAAGCCTTCCTTTGGGGGCACTTTTGGATGGGCGAAAAGGGCTCGCAACGCATTTCCTGGGGCCTGATTTTTCAGTCGTCTCCGATGCCGTCTAGGACTATGTTTAGGGATGCTCGGAAACAGCGAACCCGGAGGGTCCAGTTGCATGTGGGGCTGCGTAAAGGCTCCCCTGGGGAGTT
The DNA here is from genome assembly GCF_963932015.1 of Anas acuta. NCBI lineage: Eukaryota > Metazoa > Chordata > Aves > Anseriformes > Anatidae > Anas > Anas acuta. The sequence goes on from NW_027076100.1 coordinate 16,544, forward strand.
CACTTGTACCCAAAGCCTTCCTTTGGGGGCACTTTTGGATGGGCAAAAAGGGCTCGCAACGCATTTCCTGGGGCCTGATTTTTCAGTCGTCTCCGATGCCGTCTAGGACTATGTTTAGGGATGCTCAGAAACAGCGAACCCGGAGGGTCCAGTTGCATGTGGGGCTGCGTAAAGGCTCCCCTGGGGAGTTCAGATGTACCCAAAGCCTTCCTTTGGGGGCACTTTTGGATGGGCAAAAAGGGCTCGCAACGCATTTCCTGGGGCCTGATTTTTCAGTCGTCTCCGACGACGGCTAGGGCTATGTTTAGGGATGCTCGGAAACAGCGAACCCGGAGGGTCCAGTTGCATGTGGGGCTGTATAAAGGCTCTCCTGGGGAGTTCACCTGTACCCAAAGCCTTCCTTTGGTGACACTTTTGGATGGTCCAAAGGGGCTTGCAACGCGTATTCTGGGGACCGGGTTTTCAGTCTTCTCCCATGCCGGCTAGTGATATATTTAGGGTTGCTCGGAAAAATCGAACCCGGAGGGTCCAGTTGCATGTGGGGCTGCGTAAAGGCTCCCCTGGGGAGTTCACTTGTATCCAAAGCCTTCCTTTGGGGGCACTTTTTGGTGGTCCTAAGGGGCTCCAAACGCGTTTCCTGGGGCCTGATTTTTCAGTCGTCTCCGATGACGGCTAGGGCTATGTTTAGGGATGCTCGGATACAGCGAACCCGGAGGGTCCAGTTGCATGTGGGGCTGCGTAAAGGCTCCCCTGTGGAGTTCACTTGTACCCAAAGTCTTCCTTTGCGGGCACTTTTGGATGGTCCAAAGGGGCTTGCAACGCATTTCCTGGGGCCTGATTTTTCAGTCGTCTCCGATGACGGCTAGGGCTACGTTTAGGTTTGCTCATGAACAGCGAACCCGGAGGGTCCAGTTGCATGTGGGGCTGCGTAAAGGCTCCCCTGGGGAATTCACTTGTACCCAAAGCCTTCCTTTGGGAGCACTTTTGGATGGGCAAAAAGGGCTCGCAACGCATTTCCTGGGGCCTGATTTTTCATTCGTCTTCGATGCCGGCTAGGGCTATGTTTAGGGATGCTCGGAAACAGCGAACCCGGAGGGTCCAGTTGCATGTGGGGCTGCGTAAAGGCTCCCCTGGGGAGTTCACTTGTACCCAAAGCCTTCCTTTGGGGGCACTTTGGGATGGGCAAAAAGAGCTTGCAACGCATTTCCTGGGGCCTGATTTTTCACTCGTCTCGGATGCCGTCTAGGACTATGTTTAGGGATGCTCGGAAACAGCGAACCCGGAGGGTCCAGTTGCATGTGGGGCTGCGTAAAGGCTCCCCTGGGGAGTTCTCTTGTACCCAAAGACTTCCTTTGCGGGCACTTTTGGATGGGCGAAAAGGCCTCGGAACGCATTTCCTGGGGCCTGATTTTTCATTCGTCTCCGATGACGGCTAGGGCTAAGTTTAGGTTTGCTCAGGAACAGCGAACCCGGAGGGTCCAGTTGCATGTGGGGCTGTATAAAGGCTCCCCTGGAGAGATCACTTGTACCCAAAGCCTTCCTTTGGCGGCACTTTTGGATTGTCCAAAGGGGCTTGCAACGCATTTCCTGGGGCCTGATTTTTCAGTCGTCTCCGATGACGGCTAGGGCTACGTTTAGGTTTGCTCATGAACAGCGAACCCGGAGGGTCCAGTTGCATGTGGGGCTGCGTAAAGGCTCCCCTGGGGAGTTCACTTGTATCCAAAGCCTTCCTTTGGGGGCACTTTTTGATGGTCCTAAGGGGCTCGCAACGCATTTCCTGGGGCCTGATTTTTCATTCGTCATCGATGCCGGCTAGGGCTATGTTTAGGGATGCTCGGAAACAGCGAACCCGGAGGGTCCAGTTGCATGTGGGGCTGCGTAAAGGCTCCCCTGGGGAGTTCTCTTGTACACAAAGTCTTCCTTTGCGGGCACTTTTGGATGGGCGAAAAGGCCTCGGAACGCATTTCCTGGGGCCTGATTTTTCAGTCGTCTCCGACTACGGCTAGAGCTACGTTTAGGTTTGCTTAGGAACAGCGAACCCGGAGGGTCCAGTTGCATGTGGGGCTGCGTAAAGGCTCCCCTGGGGAGTTCACTTGTACCCAAAGCCTTCCTTTGGGGGCACTTTTGGATGGGCGAAAAGGCCTCGGAACGCATTTCCTGGGGCCTGATTTTTCACTCGTCTCCGATGACGGCTAGGGCTACGTTTAGGTTTGCTCATGAACAGCGAACCCGGAGGGTCCAGTTGCATGTGCGGCTGCGTAAAGGCTCCCCTGGGGATTTCACTTGTACCCAAAGCCTTCCTTTGGTGACACTTTTGGATGGTCCAAAGGGGCTTGCAACGCGTTTTCTGGGGCCCGGGTTTTCAGTCTTCTCCCATGCCGGTTAGGGATATAATTAGGGTTGCTCGGAAAAATCGAACCCGAAGGGTCCAGTTGCATGTGGGGCTGCGTAAAGGCTCCCCTGGGGAGTTCACTTGTACCCAAAGCCTTCCTTTGGGGGCACTTTTGGATGGTCCTAAGGGGCTCGCAACGCATTTCCTGGGGCCTGATTTTTCAGTCGTCTCCTATGACGGCCAGGGCTACGTTTAGGTTTGCTCATGAACAGCGAACCCGGAGGGTCCAGTTGCATGTGGGGCTGCGTAAAGGCTCCCCTGGGGAGTTCACTTGTACCCAAAGCCTTCCTTTGGGGGCACTTTTAGATGGGCAAAAAGGGCTCGCAACGCATTTCCTGGGTCCTGATTTTTCACTCGTCTCGGATGCCGTCTAGGACTTTGTTTAGGGATGCTCGGAAACAGCGAACCCGGAGGGTCCAGTTGCATGTGGGGCTGCGTAAAGGCTCCCCTGGGGAGTTCTCTTGTACCCAAAGTCTTCCTTTGCGGGCACTTTTGGATGGGTGAAAAGGCCTCGGAACGCATTTCCTGGGGCCTGATTTTTCAGTCGTCTCCGATGACGGATAGGGTTACGTTTAGGTTTGCTCAGGAACAGCGAACCCGGAGGGTCCAGTTGCATGTGGGGCTGCGTAAAGGCTCCCCTGTGGAGATCACTTGTACCCAAAGCCTTCCTTTGGGGGCACTTTTGGATTGTCCGAAGGGGCTCGCAACGCATTTCCTGGGTCCTGATTTTTCACTTGTCTTCGATGCCGGCTAGGGCTATGTTTAGGGATGCTCGGAAACAGCGAACCCGGAGGGTCCAGTTGCATGTGGGGCTGCGTAAAGGCTCCCCTGGGGAGTTCTCTTGTACCCAAACTCTTCCTTTGGGGGCACTTTTGGATGGGCGAAAAGGCCTCAGAACGCATTTCCTGGGGCCTGATTTTTCACTCGTCTCCGATGACGGCTAGGGCTAAGTTTAGGTTTGCTCATGAACAGCGCACCCGGAGGGTCCAGTTGCATGTGGGGCTGCGTAAAGGCTCCCCTGGGGAGATCACTTGTACCCAAAGCCTTCCTTTGGGGGCACTTTTGGATGGTCCAAAGGGGCTTGCAACGCATTTCCTGGGGCCTGATTTTTCAGTCGTCTCCGACGACGGCTAGGGCTATGTTTAGGGATGCTCGGAAACAGCGAACCCGGAGGGTCCAGTTGCATGTGGGGCTGCGTAAAGGCTCCCCTGGGGAGTTCACTTGTACCCAAAGCCTTCCTTTGGTGACACTTTTGGATGGTCCAAAGGGGCTTGCAACGCGTTTTCTGGGGACCGGGTTTTCAGTCTTCTCCCATGCCGGCTAGTGATATATTTAGGGTTGCTCGGAAAAATCGAACCCGGAGGGTCCAGTTGCATGTGGGGCTGCGTAAAGGCTCCCCTGGGGAGTTCACTTGTATCCAAAGCCTTCCTTTGGGGGCACTTTTTGATGGTCCTAAGGGGCTCGCAATGCATTTCCTGGGGCCTGATTTTTCAGTCGTCATCGATGCCGGCTAGGGCTATGTTTAGGGATGCTGGGAAACAGCGAACCCGGAGGGTCCAGTTGCATGTGGGGCTGCGTAAAGGCTCCCCTGGGGAGTTCACTTGTACCCAAAGCCTTCCTTTGGGGGCACTTTTGGATGGGCGAAAAGGGCTTGCAACGCATTTCCTGGGGCCTGATTTTTCACTCGTCTCCGATGCCGTCTAGGACTATGTTTAGGGATGCTCGGAAACAGCGAACCCGGAGGGTCCAGTTGCATGTGGGGGTGCATAAAGGCTCCCCTGCAGAGTTCTCTTGTACCCAAAGTCTTCCTTTGCGGGCACTTTTGGATGGGCGAAAAGGGCTCGCAACGCATTTCCTGGGGCCTGATTTTTCAGTCGTCATCGATGCCGGCTAGGGCTATGTTTAGGGATGCTCGGAAACAGCGAACCCGGAGGGTCCAGTTCCATGTGGGGCTGCGTAAAGGATCCCCTGGGGAGTTCACTTGTACCCAAAGCCTTCCTTTGGGGGCACTTTTGGATGGGCAAAAAGGGCTCGCAACGCATTTCCTGGGGCCTGATTTTTCACTCGTCTCCGATGCCGTCTAGGACTATGTTTAGGGATGCTCGGAAACAGCGAACCCGGAGGGTCCAGTTGCATGTGGGGCTGCGTAAAGGCTCCCCTGGGGAGTTCTCTTGTACCCAAACTCTTCCTTTGCGGGCACTTTTGGATGGGCGAAAAGGCCTCGGAACGCATTTCCTGGGGCCTGATTTTTCAGTCGTCTCCGACTACGGCTAGAGATACGTTTAGGTTTGCTCAGGAACAGCGAACCCGGAGGGTCCAGTTGCATGTGGGGCTGCGTAAAGGCTCCCCTGGGGAGATCACTTGTACCCAAAGCCTTCCTTTGCGGGCACTTTTGGATGGTCCAAAGGGGCTTGCAACGCATTTCCTGGGGCCTGATTTTTCAGTCGTCTCCTATGACGGCCAGGGCTTCGTTTAGGTTTGCTCATGAACAGCGAACCCGGAGGGTCCAGTTGCATGTGGGGCTGCGTAAAGGCTCCCCTGGGGAGTTCACTTGTACCCAAAGCCTTCTTTTTGGGGCACTTTTGATTGGGCGAAAAGGCCTCAGAACGCATTTCCTGGGGCCTGATTTTTCACTCGTCTCCGATGACGGCTAGGGCTACGTTTAGGTTTGCTCATGAACAGCGAACCCGGAGGGTCCAGTTGCATGTGGGGCTGCGTAAAGGCTCCCCTGGGGAGATCACTTGTACCCAAAGCCTTCCTTTGCGGGCACTTTTGGATGGTCCAAAGGGGCTTGCAACGCATTTCCTGGGGCCTGATTTTTCAGTCGTCTCCGATGACGGCTAGGGCTACGTTTAGGTTTGCTCATGAACAGCGAACCCGGAGGGTCCAGTTGCATGTGCGGCTGCGTAAAGGCTCCCCTGGGGATTTCACTTGTACCCAAAGCCTTCCTTTGGTGACACTTTTGGATGGTCCAAAGGGGCTTGCAACGCGTTTTCTGGGGCCCGGGTTTTCAGTCTTCTCCCATGCCGGTTAGGGATATAATTAGGGTTGCTCGGAAAAATCGAACCCGAAGGGTCCAGTTGCATGTGGGGCTGCGTAAAGGCTCCCCTGGGGAGTTCACTTGTACCCAAAGCCTTCCTTTGGGGGCACTTTTGGATGGTCCTAAGGGGCTCGCAACGCATTTCCTGGGGCCTGATTTTTCACTCGTCTCGGATGCCGTCTAGGACTATGTTTAGGGATGCTCGGAAACAGCGAACCCGGAGGGTCCAGTTGCATGTGGGGCTGCGTAAAGGCTCCCCTGGGGAGTTCTCTTGTACCCAAAGTCTTCCTTTGCGGGCACTTTTGGATGGGTGAAAAGGCCTCGGAACGCATTTCCTGGGGCCTGATTTTTCAGTCGTCTCCGATGACGGATAGGGTTACGTTTAGGTTTGCTCAGGAACAGCGAACCCGGAGGGTCCAGTTGCATGTGGGGCTGCGTAAAGGCTCCCCTGGGGAGATCACTTGTACCCAAAGCCTTCCTTTGGGGGCACTTTTGGATGGTCCGAAGGGGCTCACAACGCATTTCCTGGGGCCTGATTTTTCACTTGTGTTCGATGCCGGCTAGGGCTATGTTTAGGGATGCTCGGAAACAGCGAACCCGGAGGGTCCAGTTGCATGTGGGGCTGCGTAAAGGCTCCCCTGGGGAGTTCTGTTGTACCCAAAGTCTTTCTTTGGGGGCACATTTGGATGGGCGAAAAGGCCTCAGAACGCATTTCCTGGGGCCTGATTTTTCACTCGTCTCCGATGACGGCTAGGGCTACGTTTAGGTTTGCTCATGAACAGCGAACCCGGAGGGTCCAGTTGCATGTGGGGCTGTATAAAGGCTCCCCTGGGGAGATCACTTGTACCCAAAGCCTTCCTTTGGCGGCACTTTTGGATTGTCCAAAGGGGCTTCCAACGCATTTCCTGGGGCCTGATTTTTCAGTCGTCTCCGACGACGGCTAGGGCTATGTTTAGGTTTGCTCAGGAACAGCGAACCCGGAGGGTCCAGTTGCATGTGGGGCTGCGTAAAGGCTCCCCTGGGGAGTTCAGATGTACCCAAAGCCTTCCTTTGGTGACAATTTTGGATGGTCTAAAGGGGCTTGCAACGCGTTTTCTGGGGCCCGGGTTTTCAGTCTTCTCCCATGCCGGCTAGTGATATATTTAGGGTTGCTCGGAAAAATCGAACCCGGAGGGTCCAGTTGCATGTGGGGCTGCGTAAAGGCTCCCCTGGGGAGTTCACTTGTATCCAAAGCCTTCCTTTGGGGGCAGTTTTTGATGGTCCTAAGGGGCTCCAAACGCATTTCCTGGGGCCTGATTTTTCAGTCGTCTCCGATGACGGCTAGGGCTATGTGTAGGGATGCTCGGATACAGCGAACCCGGAGGGTCCAGTTGCATGTGGGGCTGCGTAAAGGCTCCCCTGGGGAGTTCACTTGTACCCAAAGCCTTCCTTTGGGGGCACTTTTGGATGGACGAAAAGGGCTCGCAACGCATTTCCTGGGGCCTGATTTTTCATTCGTCTTCGATGCCGGCTAGGGCTATGTTTAGTGGTGCTCGGAAACAGCGAACCCGGAGGGTCCAGTTGCATGTGGGGCTGCATAAAGGCTCCCCTGGGGAGTTCACTTGTACCCAAAGGCTTCCTTTGGGGGCACTTTTGGATGGGCGAAAAGGGCTCGGAACGCATTTCCTCGGGCCGTATTTTTCAGTCTTCTCCGATGCCGGCTAGGGCTATGTTTAGGGATGCTCGGAAACAGCGAACCCGGAGGGTCCAGTTGCATGTGGGGCTGCGTAAAGGCTCCCCTGGGGAGTTCACTTGTACCCAAAGTCTTCCTTTGGGGGCACTTTTGGATGGTCCTAAGGGGCTTGCAACGCATTTCCTGGGGCCTGATTTTTCAGTCGTCTCCGACTACGGCTAGGGCTACGTTTAGGTTTGCTCAGGAACAGCGAACCCGGAGGGTCCAGTTGCATGTGGGGCTGCGTAAAGGCTCCCCTGGGGAGTTCACTTGTACCCAAAGCCTTCCTTTGGTGACACTTTTGGATGGTCCAAAGGGGCTTGCAACGCATTTCCTGGGGACCGGGTTTTCAGTCTTCTCCCATGCCGGCTAGTGATATATTTAGGGTTGCTCGGAAAAATCGAACCCGGAGGGTCCAGTTGCATGTGGGGCTGCGTAAAGGCTCCCCTGGGGAGTTCACTTGTATCCAAAGCCTTCCTTTGGGGGCACTTTTTGATGGTCCTAAGGGGCTCGCAATGCATTTCCTGGGGCCTGATTTTTCAGTCGTCATCGATGCCGGCTAGGGCTATGTTTAGGGATGCTGGGAAACAGCGAACCCGGAGGGTCCAGTTGCATGTGGGGCTGCGTAAAGGCTCCCCTGGGGAGTTCACTTGTACCCAAAGCCTTCCTTTGGGGGCACTTTTGGATGGGCAAAAAGGGCTCGCAACGCATTTCCTGGGGCCTGATTTTTCATTCGTCTTCGATGCCGGCTAGGGCTATGTTTAGGGATGCTCGGAAACAGCGAACCCGGAGGGTCCAGTTGCATGTGGGGCTGCGTAAGGGCTCCCCTGGGGAGTTCACTTGTACCTAAAGCCTTCCTTTGGGGGCACTTTTGGATGGGCAAAAAGGGCTTGCAACGCATTTCCTGGGGCCTGATTTTTCACTCGTCTCGGATGCCGTCTAGGACTATGTTTAGGGATGCTCAGGAACAGCGAACCCGGAGGGTCCAGTTGCATGTGGGGCTGCGTAAAGGCTCCCCTGGGGAGTTCTCTTGTACCCAAACTCTTCCTTTGCGGGCACTTTTGGATGGGCGAAAAGGCCTCGGAACGCATTTCCTGGGGCCTGATTTTTCACTCGTCTCCGATGACGGCTAGGGCTACGTTTAGGTTTGCTCAGGAACAGCGAACCCGGAGGGTCCAGTTGCATGTGGGGCTGTATAAAGGCTCCCCTGGGGAGATCACTTGTACCCAAAGCCTTCCTTTGGCGGCACTTTTGGATGGTCCAAAGGGGCTTGCAACGCATTTCCTGGGGCCTGATTTTTCAGTCGTCTCCGATGACGGCTAGGGCTATGTTTAGGGATGCTCGGAAACAGCGAACCCGGAGGGTCCAGTTGCATGTGGGGCTGCATAAAGGCTCCCCTGGGGAGTTCACTTGTACCCAAAGGCTTCCTTTGGGGGCACTTTTGGATGGGCGAAAAGGGCTCGGAACGCATTTCCTCGGGCCGTATTTTTCAGTCTTCTCCGATGCCGGCTAGGGCTATGTTTAGGGATGCTCGGAAACAGCGAACCCGGAGGGTCCAGTTGCATGTGGGGCTGCGTAAAGGCTCCCCTGGGGAGTTCACTTGTACCCAAAGTCTTCCTTTGGGGGCACTTTTGGATGGTCCTAAGGGGCTTGCAACGCATTTCCTGGGGCCTGATTTTTCAGTCGTCTCCGACTACGGCTAGGGCTACGTTTAGGTTTGCTCAGGAACAGCGAACCCGGAGGGTCCAGTTGCATGTGGGGCTGCGTAAAGGCTCCCCTGGGGAGTTCACTTGTACCCAAAGCCTTCCTTTGGTGACACTTTTGGATGGTCCAAAGGGGCTTGCAACGCATTTCCTGGGGACCGGGTTTTCAGTCTTCTCCCATGCCGGCTAGTGATATATTTAGGGTTGCTCGGAAAAATCGAACCCGGAGGGTCCAGTTGCATGTGGGGCTGCGTAAAGGCTCCCCTGGGGAGTTCACTTGTATCCAAAGCCTTCCTTTGGGGGCACTTTTTGATGGTCCTAAGGGGCTCGCAATGCATTTCCTGGGGCCTGATTTTTCAGTCGTCATCGATGCCGGCTAGGGCTATGTTTAGGGATGCTGGGAAACAGCGAACCCGGAGGGTCCAGTTGCATGTGGGGCTGCGTAAAGGCTCCCCTGGGGAGTTCACTTGTACCCAAAGCCTTCCTTTGGGGGCACTTTTGGATGGGCAAAAAGGGCTCGCAACGCATTTCCTGGGGCCTGATTTTTCATTCGTCTTCGATGCCGGCTAGGGCTATGTTTAGGGATGCTCGGAAACAGCGAACCCGGAGGGTCCAGTTGCATGTGGGGCTGCGTAAGGGCTCCCCTGGGGAGTTCACTTGTACCTAAAGCCTTCCTTTGGGGGCACTTTTGGATGGGCAAAAAGGGCTTGCAACGCATTTCCTGGGGCCTGATTTTTCACTCGTCTCGGATGCCGTCTAGGACTATGTTTAGGGATGCTCAGGAACAGCGAACCCGGAGGGTCCAGTTGCATGTGGGGCTGCGTAAAGGCTCCCCTGGGGAGTTCTCTTGTACCCAAACTCTTCCTTTGCGGGCACTTTTGGATGGGCGAAAAGGCCTCGGAACGCATTTCCTGGGGCCTGATTTTTCACTCGTCTCCGATGACGGCTAGGGCTACGTTTAGGTTTGCTCAGGAACAGCGAACCCGGAGGGTCCAGTTGCATGTGGGGCTGTATAAAGGCTCCCCTGGGGAGATCACTTGTACCCAAAGCCTTCCTTTGGCGGCACTTTTGGATGGTCCAAAGGGGCTTGCAACGCATTTCCTGGGGCCTGATTTTTCAGTCGTCTCCGATGACGGCTAGGGCTACGTTTAGGTTTGCTCATGAACAGCGAACCCGGAGGGTCCAGTTGCATGTGGGGCTGCGTAAAGGCTCCCCTGGGGAGTTCAGATGTACCCAAAGCCTTCCTTTGGGGGCACTTTTGGATGGGCGAAAAGGGCTCGCAACGCATTTCCTGGGGCCTGATTTTTCAGTCGTCATCGATGCCGGCTAGGGCTATGTTTAGGGATGCTCGGAAACAGCGAACCCGGAGGGTCCAGTTGCATGTGGGGCTGCGTAAAGGCTCCCCTGGGGAGTTCACTTGTACCCAAAGCCTTCCTTTGGGGGCACTTTTGGATGGGCAAAAAGGGCTCGCAACGCATTTCCTGGGGCCTGATTTTTCACTCGTCTCGGATGCCGTCTAGGACTATGTTTAGGGATGCTCAGGAACAGCGAACCCGGAGGGTCCAGTTGCATGTGGGGCTGCGTAAAGGCTCCCCTGGGGAGTTCTCTTGTACCCAAACTCTTACTTTGCGGGCACTTTTGGATGGGCGAAAAGGCCTCGGAACGCATTTCCTGGGGCCTGATTTTTCACTCGTCTCCGATGACGGCTAGGGCTACGTTTAGGTTTGCTCAGGAACAGCGAACCCGGAGGGTCCAGTTGCATGTGGGGCTGTATAAAGGCTCCCCTGGGGAGATCACTTGTACCCAAAGCCTTCCTTTGGCGGCACTTTTGGATGGTCCAAAGGGGCTTGCAACGCATTTCCTGGGGCCTGATTTTTCAGTCGTCTCCGATGACGGCTAGGGCTACGTTTAGGTTTGCTCATGAACAGCGAACCCGGAGGGTCCAGTTGCATGTGGGGCTGCGTAAAGGCTCCCCTGGGGAGTTCAGATGTACCCAAAGCCTTCCTTTGGGGGCACTTTTGGATGGGCGAAAAGGGCTCGCAACGCATTTCCTGGGGCCTGATTTTTCAGTCGTCATCGATGCCGGCTAGGGCTATGTTTAGGGATGCTCGGAAACAGCGAACCCGGAGGGTCCAGTTGCATGTGGGGCTGCGTAAAGGCTCCCCTGGGGAGTTCACTTGTACCCAAAGCCTTCCTTTGGGGGCACTTTTGGATGGGCAAAAAGGGCTCGCAACGCATTTCCTGGGGCCTGATTTTTCACTCGTCTCCGATGCCGTCTAGGACTATGTTTAGGGATGCTCGGAAACAGCGAACCCGGAGGGTCCAGTTGCATGTGGGGCTGCGTAAAGGCTCCCCTGGGGAGTTCTCTTGTACCCAAAGTCTTCCTTTGTGGGCACTTTTGGATGGGCGAAAAGGCCTCGGAACGCATTTCCTGGGGCCTCATTTTTCAGTCGTCTCCGACTACGGCTAGAGCTACGTTTAGGTTTGCTCAGGAACAGCGAACCCGGAGGGTCCAGTTGCATGTGGGGCTGCGTAAAGGCTCCCCTGGGGAGATCATTGTACCCAAAGCCTTCCTTTGCGGGCACTTTTGGATGGTCCAAAGGGGCTTGCAACGCATTTCCTGGGGCCTGATTTTTCAGTCGTCTCCTATGACGGCCAGGGCTACGTTTAGGTTTGCTCATGAACAGCGAACCCGGAGGGTCCAGTTGCATGTGGGGCTGTATAAAGGCTCCCCTGGGGAGATCATTGTACCCAAAGCCTTCCTTTGGTGACACTTTTGGATGGTCCAAAGGGGCTTGCAACGCGTTTTCTGGGGACCGGGTTTTCAGTCTTCTCCCATGCCGGCTAGTGATATATTTAGGGTTGCTCGGAAAAATCGAACCCGGAGGGTCCAGTTGCATGTGGGGCTGCGTAAAGGCTCCCCTGGGGAGTTCACTTGTATCCAAAGCCTTCCTTTGGGGGCACTTTTGGATGGTCCAAAGGGGCTTGCAACGCGTTTCTGGGGCCTGGGTTTTCAGTCTTCTCCCATGCTGGTTAGGGATATATTTTAGGTTGCTCGGAAAAATGGAACCCGAAAGGTCCAGTTGCATGTGGGGCTGCGTAAAGGCTCCCCTGGGGAGTTCACTTGTACCCAAAGCCTTCCTTTGGGGGCACTTTTGGATGGACGAAAAGGGCTCGCAACGCATTTCCTGGGGCCTGATTTTTCAGTCGTCATCGATGCCGGCTAGGGCTATGTTTAGGGATGCTCGGAAACAGCAAACCCGGAGGGTCCAGTTGCATGTGGGGCTGCGTAAAGGCTCCCCTGGCGAGGTCACTTGTACCCAAAGCCTTCCTTTGGGGGCACTTTTGGATGGGCAAAAAGGGCTCGCAACGCATTTCCTGGGTCCTGATTTTTCATTCGTCTTCGATGCCGGCTAGGGCTATGTTTAGGGATGCTCGGAAACAGCGAACCCGGAGGGTCCAGTTGCATATGGGGCTGCGTAAAGGCTCTCCTGCAGAGTTCTCTTGTACCCAAAGTCTTCCTTTGCGGGCACTTTTGGATGGGCGAAAAGGCCTCGGAACGCATTTCCTGGGGCCTGATTTTTCACTCGTCTCCGACTACGGTTAGAGCTACGTTTAGGTTTGCTCAGGAACAGCGAACCCGGAGGGTCCAGTTGCATGTGGGGCTGCGTAAAGGCTCCCCTGGGGAGATCACTTGTACCCAAAGCCTTCCTTTGCGGGCACTTTTGGATGGTCCAAAGGGGCTTGCAACGCATTTCCTGGGGCCTGATTTTTCAGTCGTCTCCGATGACGGCTAGGGCTACGTTTAGGTTTGCTCATGAACAGCGAACCCGGAGGGTCCAGTTGCATGTGGGGCTGCGTAAAGGCTCCCCTGGGGAGTTCACTTGTACCCAAAGCCTTCCTTTGGTGACACTTTTGGATGGTCCAAAGGGGCTTGCAACGCGTTTTCTGGGGACCGGGTTTTCAGTCTTCTCCCATGCCGGCTAGTGATATATTTAGGGTTGCTCGGAAAAATCGAACCCGGAGGGTCCAGTTGCATGTGGGGCTGCGTAAAGGCTCCCCTGGGGAGTTCACTTGTATCCAAAGCCTTCCTTTGGGGGCACTTTTTGATGGTCCTAAGGGGCTCGCAATGCATTTCCTGGGGCCTGATTTTTCAGTCGTCATCGATGCCGGCTAGGGCTATGTTTAGGGATGCTGGGAAACAGCGAACCCGGAGGGTCCAGTTGCATGTGGGGCTGCGTAAAGGCTCCCCTGGGGAGTTCACTTGTACCCAAAGCCTTCCTTTGGGGGCACTTTTGGATGGGCGAAAAGGGCTTGCAACGCATTTCCTGGGGCCTGATTTTTCACTCGTCTCCGATGCCGTCTAGGACTATGTTTAGGGATGCTCGGAAACAGCGAACCCGGAGGGTCCAGTTGCATGTGGGGCTGCATAAAGGCTCCCCTGCAGAGTTCTCTTGTACCCAAAGTCTTCCTTTGCGGGCACTTTTGGATGGGCGAAAAGGGCTCGTAACGCATTTCCTGGGGCCTGATTTTTCACTCGTCTCCGATGACGGATAGGGCTACGTTTAGGTTTGCTCAGGAACAGCGAACCCGGAGGGTCCAGTTGCATGTGGGGCTGCGTAAAGGCTCCCCTGGGGAGATCACTTGTACCCAAAGCCTTCCTTTGGGGGCACTTTTGGATGGGCAAAAAGGGCTTGCAACGCATTTCCTGGGGCCTGATTTTTCACTCGTCTCCGATGACGGCTAGGGCTACGTTTAGGTTTGCTCATGAACAGCGAACCCGGAGGGTCCAGTTGCATGTGGGGCTGCGTAAAGGCTCCCCTGGGGAGTTCAGATGTACCCAAAGCCTTCCTTTGGGGGCACTTTTGGATGGGCAAAAAGGGCTCGCAACGCATTTCCTGGGGCCTGATTTTTCAGTCGTCTCCGATGCCGTCTAGGACTATGTTTAGGGATGCTCGGAAACAGCGAACCCGGAGGGTCCAGTTGCATGTGGGGCTGCGTAAAGGCTCCCCTGGGGAGTTCACTTGTACCCAAAGCCTTCCTTTGGGGGCACTTTTGGATGGGCAAAAAGGGCTCGCAACGCATTTCCTGGGGCCTGATTTTTCAGTCGTCTCCGATGCCGTCTAGGACTATGTTTAGGGATGCTCGGAAACAGCGAACCCGGAGGGTCCAGTTGCATGTGGGGCTGCGTAAAGGCTCCCCTGGGGAGTTCTCTTGTACCCAAAGTCTTCCTTTGGGGGCACTTTTGGATGGGCGAAAAGGCCTCGGAACGCATTTCCTGGGGCCTGATTTTTCAGTCGTCTCCGATGACGGCTAGAGCTACGTTTAGGTTTGCTTAGGAACAGCGATCCCGGAGGGTCCAGTTGCATGTGGGGCTGCGTAAAGGCTCCCCTGGGGAGATCACTTGTACCCAAAGCCTTCCTTTGGCGGCACTTTTGGATGGTCCGAAGGGGCTCGCAACGCATTTCCTGGGTCCTGATTTTTCACTTGTCTTCGATGCCGGCTAGGGCTATGTTTAGGGATGCTCGGAAACAGCGAACCCGGAGGGTCCAGTTGCATGTGGGGCTGCGTAAAGGCTCCCCTGGGGAGTTCTCTTGTACCCAAACTCTTCCTTTGGGGGCACATTTGGATGGGCGAAAAGGCCTCAGAACGCATTTCCTGGGGCCTGATTTTTCACTCGTCTCCGATGACGGCTGGGCTAAGTTTAGGTTTGCTCATGAACAGCGCACCCGGAGGGTCCAGTTGCATGTGGGGCTGCGTAAAGGCTCCCCTGGGGAGATCACTTGTACCCAAAGCCTTCCTTTGCGGGCACTTTTGGATGGGCGAAAAGGGCTCGGAACGCATTTCCTCGGGCCTGACTTTTCAGTCGTCTCCGACGACGGCTAGGGCTATGTTTAGGGATGCTCGGAAACAGCGAACCCGGAGGGTCCAGTTGCATGTGGGGCTGTATAAAGGCTCTCCTGGGGAGTTCACCTGTACCCAAAGCCTTCCTTTGGTGACACTTTTGGATGGTCCAAAGGGGCTTGCAACGCGTATTCTGGGGACCGGGTTTTCAGTCTTCTCCCATGCCGGCTAGTGATATATTTAGGGTTGCTCGGAAAAATCGAACCCGGAGGGTCCAGTTGCATGTGGGGCTGCGTAAAGGCTCCCCTGGGGAGTTCACTTGTATCCAAAGCCTTCCTTTGGGGGCACTTTTTGGTGGTCCTAAGGGGCTCCAAACGCGTTTCCTGGGGCCTGATTTTTCAGTCGTCTCCGATGCCGGCTAGGGCTATGTTTAGGGATGCTCGGATACAGCGAACCCGGAGGGTCCAGTTGCATGTGGGGCTGCGTAAAGGCTCCCCTGTGGAGTTCACTTGTACCCAAAGTCTTCCTTTGCGGGCACTTTTGGATGGTCCAAAGGGGCTTGCAACGCATTTCCTGGGGCCTGATTTTTCAGTCGTCTCCGATGACGGCTAGGGCTACGTTTAGGTTTGCTCATGAACAGCGAACCCGGAGGGTCCAGTTGCATGTGGGGCTGCGTAAAGGCTCCCCTGGGGAATTCACTTGTACCCAAAGCCTTCCTTTGGGAGCACTTTTGGATGGGCAAAAAGGGCTCGCAACGCATTTCCTGGGGCCTGATTTTTCATTCGTCTTCGATGCCGGCTAGGGCTATGTTTAGGGATGCTCGGAAACAGCGAACCCGGAGGGTCCAGTTGCATGTGGGGCTGCGTAAAGGCTCCCCTGGGGAGTTCACTTGTACCCAAAGCCTTCCTTTGGGGGCACTTTGGGATGGGCAAAAAGAGCTTGCAACGCATTTCCTGGGGCCTGATTTTTCACTCGTCTCGGATGCCGTCTAGGACTATGTTTAGGGATGCTCGGAAACAGCGAACCCGGAGGGTCCAGTTGCATGTGGGGCTGCGTAAAGGCTCCCCTGGGGAGTTCTCTTGTACCCAAAGACTTCCTTTGCGGGCACTTTTGGATGGGCGAAAAGGCCTCGGAACGCATTTCCTGGGGCCTGATTTTTCATTCGTCTCCGATGACGGCTAGGGCTAAGTTTAGGTTTGCTCAGGAACAGCGAACCCGGAGGGTCCAGTTGCATGTGGGGCTGTATAAAGGCTCCCCTGGAGAGATCACTTGTACCCAAAGCCTTCCTTTGGCGGCACTTTTGGATTGTCCAAAGGGGCTTGCAACGCATTTCCTGGGGCCTGATTTTTCAGTCGTCTCCGATGACGGCTAGGGCTACGTTTAGGTTTGCTCATGAACAGCGAACCCGGAGGGTCCAGTTGCATGTGGGGCTGCGTAAAGGCTCCCCTGGGGAGTTCACTTGTATCCAAAGCCTTCCTTTGGGGGCACTTTTTGATGGTCCTAAGGGGCTCGCAACGCATTTCCTGGGGCCTGATTTTTCATTCGTCATCGATGCCGGCTAGGGCTATGTTTAGGGATGCTCGGAAACAGCGAACCCGGAGGGTCCAGTTGCATGTGGGGCTGCGTAAAGGCTCCCCTGGGGAGTTCTCTTGTACACAAAGTCTTCCTTTGCGGGCACTTTTGGATGGGCGAAAAGGCCTCGGAACGCATTTCCTGGGGCCTGATTTTTCAGTCGTCTCCGACTACGGCTAGAGCTACGTTTAGGTTTGCTTAGGAACAGCGAACCCGGAGGGTCCAGTTGCATGTGGGGCTGCGTAAAGGCTCCCCTGGGGAGTTCACTTGTACCCAAAGCCTTCCTTTGCGGGCACTTTTGGATGGGCGAAAAGGCCTCGGAACGCATTTCCTGGGGCCTGATTTTTCACTCGTCTCCGATGACGGCTAGGGCTACGTTTAGGTTTGCTCATGAACAGCGAACCCGGAGGGTCCAGTTGCATGTGCGGCTGCGTAAAGGCTCCCCTGGGGATTTCACTTGTACCCAAAGCCTTCCTTTGGTGACACTTTTGGATGGTCCAAAGGGGCTTGCAACGCGTTTTCTGGGGCCCGGGTTTTCAGTCTTCTCCCATGCCGGTTAGGGATATAATTAGGGTTGCTCGGAAAAATCGAACCCGAAGGGTCCAGTTGCATGTGGGGCTGCGTAAAGGCTCCCCTGGGGAGTTCACTTGTACCCAAAGCCTTCCTTTGGGGGCACTTTTGGATGGTCCTAAGGGGCTCGCAACGCATTTCCTGGGGCCTGATTTTTCAGTCGTCTCCTATGACGGCCAGGGCTACGTTTAGGTTTGCTCATGAACAGCGAACCCGGAGGGTCCAGTTGCATGTGGGGCTGCGTAAAGGCTCCCCTGGGGAGTTCACTTGTACCCAAAGCCTTCCTTTGGGGGCACTTTTAGATGGGCAAAAAGGGCTCGCAACGCATTTCCTGGGGCCTGATTTTTCACTCGTCTCGGATGCCGTCTAGGACTTTGTTTAGGGATGCTCGGAAACAGCGAACCCGGAGGGTCCAGTTGCATGTGGGGCTGCGTAAAGGCTCCCCTGGGGAGTTCTCTTGTACCCAAAGTCTTCCTTTGCGGGCACTTTTGGATGGGTGAAAAGGCCTCGGAACGCATTTCCTGGGGCCTGATTTTTCAGTCGTCTCCGATGACGGATAGGGTTACGTTTAGGTTTGCTCAGGAACAGCGAACCCGGAGGGTCCAGTTGCATGTGGGGCTGCGTAAAGGCTCCCCTGTGGAGATCACTTGTACCCAAAGCCTTCCTTTGGGGGCACTTTTGGATTGTCCGAAGGGGCTCGCAACGCATTTCCTGGGTCCTGATTTTTCACTTGTCTTCGATGCCGGCTAGGGCTATGTTTAGGGATGCTCGGAAACAGCGAACCCGGAGGGTCCAGTTGCATGTGGGGCTGCGTAAAGGCTCCCCTGGGGAGTTCTCTTGTACCCAAAGTCTTCCTTTGGGGGCACTTTTGGATGGGCGAAAAGGCCTCGGAACGCATTTCCTGGGGCCTCATTTTTCAGTCGTCTCCGACTACGGCTAGAGCTACGTTTAGGTTTGCTCAGGAACAGCGAACCCGGAGGGTCCAGTTGCATGTGGGGCTGCGTAAAGGCTCCCCTGGGGAGATCATTGTACCCAAAGCCTTCCTTTGCGGGCACTTTTGGATGGTCCAAAGGGGCTTGCAACGCATTTCCTGGGGCCTGATTTTTCAGTCGTCTCCTATGACGGCCAGGGCTACGTTTAGGTTTGCTCATGAACAGCGAACCCGGAGGGTCCAGTTGCATGTGGGGCTGCGTAAAGGCTCCCCTGGGGAGTTCACTTGTACCCAAAGCCTTCCTTTGGTGACACTTTTGGATGGTCCAAAGGGGCTTGCAACGCGTTTTCTGGGGACCGGGTTTTCAGTCTTCTCCCATGCCGGCTAGTGATATATTTAGGGTTGCTCGGAAAAATCGAACCCGGAGGGTCCAGTTGCATGTGGGGCTGCGTAAAGGCTCCCCTGGGGAGTTCACTTGTATCCAAAGCCTTCCTTTGGGGGCACTTTTTGATGGTCCTAAGGGGCTCGCAATGCATTTCCTGGGGCCTGATTTTTCAGTCGTCATCGATGCCGGCTAGGGCTATGTTTAGGGATGCTGGGAAACAGCGAACCCGGAGGGTCCAGTTGCATGTGGGGCTGCGTAAAGGCTCCCCTGGGGAGTTCACTTGTACCCAAAGCCTTCCTTTGGGGGCACTTTTGGATGGGCGAAAAGGGCTTGCAACGCATTTCCTGGGGCCTGATTTTTCACTCGTCTCCGATGCCGTCTAGGACTATGTTTAGGGATGCTCGGAAACAGCGAACCCGGAGGGTCCAGTTGCATGTGGGGGTGCATAAAGGCTCCCCTGCAGAGTTCTCTTGTACCCAAAGTCTTCCTTTGCGGGCACTTTTGGATGGGCGAAAAGGCCTCGGAACGCATTTCCTGGGGCCTGATTTTTTATTGGTCTCCGATGACGGCTAGGGCTATGTTTAGGGATGCTCGGAAACAGCGAACCCGGAGGGTCCAGTTGCATGTGGGGCTGCGTAAAGGCTCCCCTGTGGAGATCACTTGTACCCAAAGCCTTCCTTTGCGGGCACTTTTGGATGGTCCAAAGGGGCTTGCAACGCATTTCCTGGGGCCTGATTTTTCAGTCGTCTCCTATGACGGCCAGGGCTACGTTTAGGTTTGCTCATGAACAGCGAACCCGGAGGGTCCAGTTGCATGTGCAGCTGCGTAAAGGCTCCCCTGGGGAGTTCACTTGTACCCAAAGCCTTCCTTTGGTGACACTTTTGGATGGTCCAAAGGGGCTTGCAACGCGTTTCTGGGGCCCGGGTTTTCAGTCTTCTCCCATGCTGGTTAGGGATATATTTTAGGTTGCTCGGAAAAATGGAACCCGAAAGGTCCAGTTGCATGTGGGGCTGCGTAAAGGCTCCCCTGGGGAGTTCACTTGTACCCAAAGCCTTCCTTTGGGGGCACTTTTGGATGGACGAAAAGGGCTCGCAACGCATTTCCTGGGGCCTGATTTTTCAGTCGTCATCGATGCCGGCTAGGGCTATGTTTAGGGATGCTCGGAAACAGCAAACCCGGAGGGTCCAGTTGCATGTGGGGCTGCGTAAAGGCTCCCCTGGCGAGGTCACTTGTACCCAAAGCCTTCCTTTGGGGGCACTTTTGGATGGGCAAAAAGGGCTCGCAACGCATTTCCTGGGTCCTGATTTTTCATTCGTCTTCGATGCCGGCTAGGGCTATGTTTAGGGATGCTCGGAAACAGCGAACCCGGAGGGTCCAGTTGCATGTGGGGCTGCGTAAAGGCTCCCCTGAGGAGTTCACTTGTACCTAAATCCTTCCATTGGGGGCACTTTTGGATGGGCAAAAAGGGCTCGCAACGCATTTCCTGGGGCCTGATTTTTCACTCGTCTCGGATGCCGTCTAGGACTATGTTTAGGGATGCTCAGGAACAGCGAACCCGGAGGGTCCAGTTGCATGTGGGGCTGCGTAAAGGCTCCCCTGGGGAGTTCTCTTGTACCCAAACTCTTCCTTTGCGGGCACTTTTGGATGGGCGAAAAGGCCTCGGAACGCATTTCCTGGGGCCTGATTTTTCACTCGTCTCCGATGACGGCTAGGGCTATGTTTAGGGATGCTCGGATACAGCGAACCCGGAGGGTCCAGTTGCATGTGGGGCTGCGTAAAGGCTCCCCTGGGGAGATCATTGTACCCAAAGCCTTCCTTTGCGGGCACTTTTGGATGGTCCAAAGGGGCTTGCAACGCATTTCCTGGGGCCTGATTTTTCAGTCGTCTCCTATGACGGCCAGGGCTACGTTTAGGTTTGCTCATGAACAGCGAACCCGGAGGGTCCAGTTGCATGTGGGGCTGCGTAAAGGCTCCCCTGGGGAGTTCACTTGTACCCAAAGCCTTCCTTTGGTGACACTTTTGGATGGTCCAAAGGGGCTTGCAACGCGTTTTCTGGGGCCCGTGTTTTCAGTCTTCTCCCATGCCGGCTAGTGATATATTTAGGGTTGCTCGGAAAAATCGAACCCGGAGGGTCCAGTTGCATGTGGGGCTGCGTAAAGGCTCCCCTGGGGAGTTCACTTGTATCCAAAGCCTTCCTTTGGGGGCACTTTTTGATGGTCCTAAGGGGCTCGCAATGCATTTCCTGGGGCCTGATTTTTCAGTCGTCATCGATGCCGGCTAGGGCTATGTTTAGGGATGCTGGGAAACAGCGAACCCGGAGGGTCCAGTTGCATGTGGGGCTGCGTAAAGGCTCCCCTGGGGAGTTCACTTGTACCCAAAGCCTTCCTTTGGGGGCACTTTTGGATGGGCGAAAAGGGCTTGCAACGCATTTCCTGGGGCCTGATTTTTCACTCGTCTCGGATGCCGTCTAGGACTATGTTTAGGGATGCTCGGAAACAGCGAACCCGGAGGGTCCAGTTGCATGTGGGGCTGCATAAAGGCTCCCCTGCAGAGTTCTCTTGTACCCAAAGTCTTCCTTTGCGGGCACTTTTGGATGGGCGAAAAGGGCTCGTAACGCATTTCCTGGGGCCTGATTTTTCACTCGTCTCCGATGACGGATAGGGCTACGTTTAGGTTTGCTCAGGAACAGCGAACCCGGAGGGTCCAGTTGCATGTGGGGCTGCGTAAAGGCTCCCCTGGGGAGATCACTTGTACCCAAAGCCTTCCTTTGGGGGCACTTTTGGATGGGCAAAAAGGGCTTGCAACGCATTTCCTGGGGCCTGATTTTTCAGTCGTCTCCGATGACGGCTAGGGCTACGTTTAGGTTTGCTCATGAACAGCGAACCCGGAGGGTCCAGTTGCATGTGGGGCTGCGTAAAGGCTCCCCTGGGGAGTTCAGATGTACCCAAAGCCTTCCTTTGGGGGCACTTTTGGATGGGCAAAAAGGGCTCGCAACGCATTTCCTGGGGCCTGATTTTTCAGTCGTCTCCGATGCCGTCTAGGACTATGTTTAGGGATGCTCGGAAACAGCGAACCCGGAGGGTCCAGTTGCATGTGGGGCTGCGTAAAGGCTCCCCTGGGGAGTTCACTTGTACCCAAAGCCTTCCTTTGGGGGCACTTTTGGATGGGCAAAAAGGGCTCGCAACGCATTTCCTGGGGCCTGATTTTTCAGTCGTCTCCGATGCCGTCTAGGACTATGTTTAGGGATGCTCGGAAACAGCGAACCCGGAGGGTCCAGTTGCATGTGGGGCTGCGTAAAGGCTCCCCTGGGGAGTTCTCTTGTACCCAAAGTCTTCCTTTGGGGGCACTTTTGGATGGGCGAAAAGGCCTCGGAACGCATTTCCTGGGGCCTGATTTTTCAGTCGTCTCCGATGACGGCTAGAGCTACGTTTAGGTTTGCTTAGGAACAGCGATCCCGGAGGGTCCAGTTGCATGTGGGGCTGCGTAAAGGCTCCCCTGGGGAGATCACTTGTACCCAAAGCCTTCCTTTGGCGGCACTTTTGGATGGTCCGAAGGGGCTCGCAACGCATTTCCTGGGTCCTGATTTTTCACTTGTCTTCGATGCCGGCTAGGGCTATGTTTAGGGATGCTCGGAAACAGCGAACCCGGAGGGTCCAGTTGCATGTGGGGCTGTATAAAGGCTCTCCTGGGGAGTTCACCTGTACCCAAAGCCTTCCTTTGGTGACACTTTTGGATGGTCCAAAGGGGCTTGCAACGCGTATTCTGGGGACCGGGTTTTCAGTCTTCTCCCATGCCGGCTAGTGATATATTTAGGGTTGCTCGGAAAAATCGAACCCGGAGGGTCCAGTTGCATGTGGGGCTGCGTAAAGGCTCCCCTGGGGAGTTCACTTGTATCCAAAGCCTTCC
The DNA here is from genome assembly GCF_963932015.1 of Anas acuta. Lineage (NCBI taxonomy): Eukaryota > Metazoa > Chordata > Aves > Anseriformes > Anatidae > Anas > Anas acuta. The sequence continues at coordinate 38,598 of NW_027076100.1, forward strand.
TTTGGGGGCACTTTTTGGTGGTCCTAAGGGGCTCCAAACGCGTTTCCTGGGGCCTGATTTTTCAGTCGTCTCCGATGACGGCTAGGGCTATGTTTAGGGATGCTCGGATACAGCGAACCCGGAGGGTCCAGTTGCATGTGGGGCTGCGTAAAGGCTCTCCTGTGGAGTTCACTTGTACCCAAAGTCTTCCTTTGCGGGCACTTTTGGATGGTCCAAAGGGGCTTGCAACGCATTTCCTGGGGCCTGATTTTTCAGTCGTCTCCGATGACGGCTAGGGCTACGTTTAGGTTTGCTCATGAACAGCGAACCCGGAGGGTCCAGTTGCATGTGGGGCTGCGTAAAGGCTCCCCTGGGGAATTCACTTGTACCCAAAGCCTTCCTTTGGGAGCACTTTTGGATGGGCAAAAAGGGCTCGCAACGCATTTCCTGGGGCCTGATTTTTCATTCGTCTTCGATGCCGGCTAGGGCTATGTTTAGGGATGCTCGGAAACAGCGAACCCGGAGGGTCCAGTTGCATGTGGGGCTGCGTAAAGGCTCCCCTGGGGAGTTCACTTGTACCCAAAGCCTTCCTTTGGGGGCACTTTGGGATGGGCAAAAAGAGCTTGCAACGCATTTCCTGGGGCCTGATTTTTCACTCGTCTCGGATGCCGTCTAGGACTATGTTTAGGGATGCTCGGAAACAGCGAACCCGGAGGGTCCAGTTGCATGTGGGGCTGCGTAAAGGCTCCCCTGGGGAGTTCTCTTGTACCCAAAGACTTCCTTTGCGGGCACTTTTGGATGGGCGAAAAGGCCTCGGAACGCATTTCCTGGGGCCTGATTTTTCATTCGTCTCCGATGACGGCTAGGGCTAAGTTTAGGTTTGCTCAGGAACAGCGAACCCGGAGGGTCCAGTTGCATGTGGGGCTGTATAAAGGCTCCCCTGGAGAGATCACTTGTACCCAAAGCCTTCCTTTGGCGGCACTTTTGGATTGTCCAAAGGGGCTTGCAACGCATTTCCTGGGGCCTGATTTTTCAGTCGTCTCCGATGACGGCTAGGGCTACGTTTAGGTTTGCTCATGAACAGCGAACCCGGAGGGTCCAGTTGCATGTGGGGCTGCGTAAAGGCTCCCCTGGGGAGTTCACTTGTATCCAAAGCCTTCCTTTGGGGGCACTTTTTGATGGTCCTAAGGGGCTCGCAACGCATTTCCTGGGGCCTGATTTTTCATTCGTCATCGATGCCGGCTAGGGCTATGTTTAGGGATGCTCGGAAACAGCGAACCCGGAGGGTCCAGTTGCATGTGGGGCTGCGTAAAGGCTCCCCTGGGGAGTTCTCTTGTACACAAAGTCTTCCTTTGCGGGCACTTTTGGATGGGCGAAAAGGCCTCGGAACGCATTTCCTGGGGCCTGATTTTTCAGTCGTCTCCGACTACGGCTAGAGCTACGTTTAGGTTTGCTTAGGAACAGCGAACCCGGAGGGTCCAGTTGCATGTGGGGCTGCGTAAAGGCTCCCCTGGGGAGTTCACTTGTACCCAAAGCCTTCCTTTGCGGGCACTTTTGGATGGGCGAAAAGGCCTCGGAACGCATTTCCTGGGGCCTGATTTTTCACTCGTCTCCGATGACGGCTAGGGCTACGTTTAGGTTTGCTCATGAACAGCGAACCCGGAGGGTCCAGTTGCATGTGCGGCTGCGTAAAGGCTCCCCTGGGGATTTCACTTGTACCCAAAGCCTTCCTTTGGTGACACTTTTGGATGGTCCAAAGGGGCTTGCAACGCGTTTTCTGCGGCCCGGGTTTTCAGTCTTCTCCCATGCCGGTTAGGGATATAATTAGGGTTGCTCGGAAAAATCGAACCCGAAGGGTCCAGTTGCATGTGGGGCTGCGTAAAGGCTCCCCTGGGGAGTTCACTTGTACCCAAAGCCTTCCTTTGGGGGCACTTTTGGATGGTCCTAAGGGGCTCGCAACGCATTTCCTGGGGCCTGATTTTTCAGTCGTCTCCTATGACGGCCAGGGCTACGTTTAGGTTTGCTCATGAACAGCGAACCCGGAGGGTCCAGTTGCATGTGGGGCTGCGTAAAGGCTCCCCTGGGGAGTTCACTTGTACCCAAAGCCTTCCTTTGGGGGCACTTTTAGATGGGCAAAAAGGGCTCGCAACGCATTTCCTGGGGCCTGATTTTTCACTCGTCTCGGATGCCGTCTAGGACTTTGTTTAGGGATGCTCGGAAACAGCGAACCCGGAGGGTCCAGTTGCATGTGGGGCTGCGTAAAGGCTCCCCTGGGGAGTTCTCTTGTACCCAAAGTCTTCCTTTGCGGGCACTTTTGGATGGGTGAAAAGGCCTCGGAACGCATTTCCTGGGGCCTGATTTTTCAGTCGTCTCCGATGACGGATAGGGTTACGTTTAGGTTTGCTCAGGAACAGCGAACCCGGAGGGTCCAGTTGCATGTGGGGCTGCGTAAAGGCTCCCCTGTGGAGATCACTTGTACCCAAAGCCTTCCTTTGGGGGCACTTTTGGATTGTCCGAAGGGGCTCGCAACGCATTTCCTGGGTCCTGATTTTTCACTTGTCTTCGATGCCGGCTAGGGCTATGTTTAGGGATGCTCGGAAACAGCGAACCCGGAGGGTCCAGTTGCATGTGGGGCTGCGTAAAGGCTCCCCTGGGGAGTTCTCTTGTACCCAAACTCTTCCTTTGGGGGCACTTTTGGATGGGCGAAAAGGCCTCAGAACGCATTTCCTGGGGCCTGATTTTTCACTCGTCTCCGATGACGGCTAGGGCTAAGTTTAGGTTTGCTCATGAACAGCGCACCCGGAGGGTCCAGTTGCATGTGGGGCTGCGTAAAGGCTCCCCTGGGGAGATCACTTGTACCCAAAGCCTTCCTTTGGGGGCACTTTTGGATGGTCCAAAGGGGCTTGCAACGCATTTCCTGGGGCCTGATTTTTCAGTCGTCTCCGACGACGGCTAGGGCTATGTTTAGGGATGCTCGGAAACAGCGAACCCGGAGGGTCCAGTTGCATGTGGGGCTGCGTAAAGGCTCCCCTGGGGAGTTCACTTGTACCCAAAGCCTTCCTTTGGTGACACTTTTGGATGGTCCAAAGGGGCTTGCAACGCGTTTTCTGGGGACCGGGTTTTCAGTCTTCTCCCATGCCGGCTAGTGATATATTTAGGGTTGCTCGGAAAAATCGAACCCGGAGGGTCCAGTTGCATGTGGGGCTGCGTAAAGGCTCCCCTGGGGAGTTCACTTGTATCCAAAGCCTTCCTTTGGGGGCACTTTTTGATGGTCCTAAGGGGCTCGCAATGCATTTCCTGGGGCCTGATTTTTCAGTCGTCATCGATGCCGGCTAGGGCTATGTTTAGGGATGCTGGGAAACAGCGAACCCGGAGGGTCCAGTTGCATGTGGGGCTGCGTAAAGGCTCCCCTGGGGAGTTCACTTGTACCCAAAGCCTTCCTTTGGGGGCACTTTTGGATGGGCGAAAAGGGCTTGCAACGCATTTCCTGGGGCCTGATTTTTCACTCGTCTCCGATGCCGTCTAGGACTATGTTTAGGGATGCTCGGAAACAGCGAACCCGGAGGGTCCAGTTGCATGTGGGGGTGCATAAAGGCTCCCCTGCAGAGTTCTCTTGTACCCAAAGTCTTCCTTTGCGGGCACTTTTGGATGGGCGAAAAGGCCTCGGAACGCATTTCCTGGGGCCTGATTTTTTATTGGTCTCCGATGACGGCTAGGGCTATGTTTAGGGATGCTCGGAAACAGCGAACCCGGAGGGTCCAGTTGAATGTGGGGCTGCGTAAAGGCTCCCCTGGGGAGATCACTTGTACCCAAAGCCTTCCTTTGCGGGCACTTTTGGATGGTCCAAAGGGGCTTGCAACGCATTTCCTGGGGCCTGATTTTTCAGTCGTCTCCTATGACGGCCAGGGCTACGTTTAGGTTTGCTCATGAACAGCGAACCCGGAGGGTCCAGTTGCATGTGCAGCTGCGTAAAGGCTCCCCTGGGGAGTTCACTTGTACCCAAAGCCTTCCTTTGGTGACACTTTTGGATGGTCCAAAGGGGCTTGCAACGCGTTTCTGGGGCCCGGGTTTTCAGTCTTCTCCCATGCTGGTTAGGGATATATTTTAGGTTGCTCGGAAAAATGGAACCCGAAAGGTCCAGTTGCATGTGGGGCTGCGTAAAGGCTCCCCTGGGGAGTTCACTTGTACCCAAAGCCTTCCTTTGGGGGCACTTTTGGATGGACGAAAAGGGCTCGCAACGCATTTCCTGGGGCCTGATTTTTCAGTCGTCATCGATGCCGGCTAGGGCTATGTTTAGGGATGCTCGGAAACAGCAAACCCGGAGGGTCCAGTTGCATGTGGGGCTGCGTAAAGGCTCCCCTGGCGAGGTCACTTGTACCCAAAGCCTTCCTTTGGTGACACTTTTGGATGGTCCTAAGGGGCTCGCAATGCATTTCCTGGGGCCTGATTTTTCAGTCGTCATCGATGCCGGCTAGGGCTATGTTTAGGGATGCTGGGAAACAGCGAACCCGGAGGGTCCAGTTGCATGTGGGGCTGCGTAAAGGCTCCCCTGGGGAGTTCACTTGTACCCAAAGCCTTCCTTTGGGGGCACTTTTGGATGGGCGAAAAGGGCTTGCAACGCATTTCCTGGGGCCTGATTTTTCACTCGTCTTCGATGCCGTCTAGGACTATGTTTAGGGATGCTCGGAAACAGCGAACCCGGAGGGTCCAGTTGCATGTGGGGCTGCATAAAGGCTCCCCTGCAGAGTTCTCTTGTACCCAAAGTCTTCCTTTGCGGGCACTTTTGGATGGGCGAAAAGGGCTCGTAACGCATTTCCTGGGGCCTGATTTTTCACTCGTCTCCGATGACGGATAGGGCTACGTTTAGGTTTGCTCAGGAACAGCGAACCCGGAGGGTCCAGTTGCATGTGGGGCTGCGTAAAGGCTCCCCTGGGGAGATCACTTGTACCCAAAGCCTTCCTTTGGGGGCACTTTTGGATGGGCAAAAAGGGCTTGCAACGCATTTCCTGGGGCCTGATTTTTCAGTCGTCTCCGATGACGGCTAGGGCTACGTTTAGGTTTGCTCATGAACAGCGAACCCGGAGGGTCCAGTTGCATGTGGGGCTGCGTAAAGGCTCCCCTGGGGAGTTCAGATGTACCCAAAGCCTTCCTTTGGGGGCACTTTTGGATGGGCGAAAAGGGCTCGCAACGCAATTCCTGGGGCCTGATTTTTCAGTCGTCATTGATGCCGGCTAGGGCTATGTTTAGGGATGCTCGGAAACAGCGAACCCGGAGGGTCCAGTTGCATGTGGGGCTGCGTAAAGGCTCCCCTGGGGAGATCACTTGTACCCAAAGCCTTCCTTTGGGGGCACTTTTGGATGGGCAAAAAGGGCTCGCAACGCATTTCCTGGGGCCTGATTTTTCAGTCGTCTCCGATGCCGTCTAGGACTATGTTTAGGGATGCTCGGAAACAGCGAACCCGGAGGGTCCAGTTGCATGTGGGGCTGCGTAAAGGCTCCCCTGGGGAGTTCTCTTGTACCCAAAGTCTTCCTTTGGGGGCACTTTTGGATGGGCGAAAAGGCCTCGGAACGCATTTCCTGGGGCCTGATTTTTCAGTCGTCTCCGACTACGGCTAGAGCTACGTTTAGGTTTGCTTAGGAACAGCGATCCCGGAGGGTCCAGTTGCATGTGGGGCTGCGTAAAGGCTCCCCTGGGGAGATCACTTGTACCCAAAGCCTTCCTTTGGCGGCACTTTTGGATGGTCCGAAGGGGCTCGCAACGCATTTCCTGGGTCCTGATTTTTCACTTGTCTTCGATGCCGGCTAGGGCTATGTTTAGGGATGCTCGGAAACAGCGAACCCGGAGGGTCCAGTTGCATGTGGGGCTGCGTAAAGGCTCCCCTGGGGAGTTCTCTTGTACCCAAACTCTTCCTTTGGGGGCACATTTGGATGGGCGAAAAGGCCTCAGAACGCATTTCCTGGGGCCTGATTTTTCACTCGTCTCCGATGACGGCTAGGGCTAAGTTTAGGTTTGCTCATGAACAGCGCACCCGGAGGGTCCAGTTGCATGTGGGGCTGCGTAAAGGCTCCCCTGGGGAGTTCACTTGTATCCAAAGCCTTCCTTTGGGGGCACTTTTTGATGGTCCTAAGGGGCTCGCAACGCATTTCCTGGGGCCTGATTTTTCATTCGTCATCGATGCCGGCTAGGGCTATGTTTAGGGATGCTCGGAAACAGCGAACCCGGAGGGTCCAGTTGCATGTGGGGCTGCGTAAAGGCTCCCCTGGGGAGTTCTCTTGTACACAAAGTCTTCCTTTGCGGGCACTTTTGGATGGGCGAAAAGGCCTCGGAACGCATTTCCTGGGGCCTGATTTTTCAGTCGTCTCCGACTACGGCTAGAGCTACGTTTAGGTTTGCTTAGGAACAGCGAACCCGGAGGGTCCAGTTGCATGTGGGGCTGCGTAAAGGCTCCCCTGGGGAGTTCACTTGTACCCAAAGCCTTCCTTTGCGGGCACTTTTGGATGGGCGAAAAGGCCTCGGAACGCATTTCCTGGGGCCTGATTTTTCACTCGTCTCCGATGACGGCTAGGGCTACGTTTAGGTTTGCTCATGAACAGCGAACCCGGAGGGTCCAGTTGCATGTGCGGCTGCGTAAAGGCTCCCCTGGGGATTTCACTTGTACCCAAAGCCTTCCTTTGGTGACACTTTTGGATGGTCCAAAGGGGCTTGCAACGCGTTTTCTGCGGCCCGGGTTTTCAGTCTTCTCCCATGCCGGTTAGGGATATAATTAGGGTTGCTCGGAAAAATCGAACCCGAAGGGTCCAGTTGCATGTGGGGCTGCGTAAAGGCTCCCCTGGGGAGTTCACTTGTACCCAAAGCCTTCCTTTGGGGGCACTTTTGGATGGTCCTAAGGGGCTCGCAACGCATTTCCTGGGGCCTGATTTTTCAGTCGTCTCCTATGACGGCCAGGGCTACGTTTAGGTTTGCTCATGAACAGCGAACCCGGAGGGTCCAGTTGCATGTGGGGCTGCGTAAAGGCTCCCCTGGGGAGTTCACTTGTACCCAAAGCCTTCCTTTGGGGGCACTTTTAGATGGGCAAAAAGGGCTCGCAACGCATTTCCTGGGGCCTGATTTTTCACTCGTCTCGGATGCCGTCTAGGACTTTGTTTAGGGATGCTCGGAAACAGCGAACCCGGAGGGTCCAGTTGCATGTGGGGCTGCGTAAAGGCTCCCCTGGGGAGTTCTCTTGTACCCAAAGTCTTCCTTTGCGGGCACTTTTGGATGGGTGAAAAGGCCTCGGAACGCATTTCCTGGGGCCTGATTTTTCAGTCGTCTCCGATGACGGATAGGGTTACGTTTAGGTTTGCTCAGGAACAGCGAACCCGGAGGGTCCAGTTGCATGTGGGGCTGCGTAAAGGCTCCCCTGTGGAGATCACTTGTACCCAAAGCCTTCCTTTGGGGGCACTTTTGGATTGTCCGAAGGGGCTCGCAACGCATTTCCTGGGTCCTGATTTTTCACTTGTCTTCGATGCCGGCTAGGGCTATGTTTAGGGATGCTCGGAAACAGCGAACCCGGAGGGTCCAGTTGCATGTGGGGCTGCGTAAAGGCTCCCCTGGGGAGTTCTCTTGTACCCAAACTCTTCCTTTGGGGGCACTTTTGGATGGGCGAAAAGGCCTCAGAACGCATTTCCTGGGGCCTGATTTTTCACTCGTCTCCGATGACGGCTAGGGCTAAGTTTAGGTTTGCTCATGAACAGCGCACCCGGAGGGTCCAGTTGCATGTGGGGCTGCGTAAAGGCTCCCCTGGGGAGATCACTTGTACCCAAAGCCTTCCTTTGGGGGCACTTTTGGATGGTCCAAAGGGGCTTGCAACGCATTTCCTGGGGCCTGATTTTTCAGTCGTCTCCGACGACGGCTAGGGCTATGTTTAGGGATGCTCGGAAACAGCGAACCCGGAGGGTCCAGTTGCATGTGGGGCTGCGTAAAGGCTCCCCTGGGGAGTTCACTTGTACCCAAAGCCTTCCTTTGGTGACACTTTTGGATGGTCCAAAGGGGCTTGCAACGCGTTTTCTGGGGACCGGGTTTTCAGTCTTCTCCCATGCCGGCTAGTGATATATTTAGGGTTGCTCGGAAAAATCGAACCCGGAGGGTCCAGTTGCATGTGGGGCTGCGTAAAGGCTCCCCTGGGGAGTTCACTTGTATCCAAAGCCTTCCTTTGGGGGCACTTTTTGATGGTCCTAAGGGGCTCGCAATGCATTTCCTGGGGCCTGATTTTTCAGTCGTCATCGATGCCGGCTAGGGCTATGTTTAGGGATGCTGGGAAACAGCGAACCCGGAGGGTCCAGTTGCATGTGGGGCTGCGTAAAGGCTCCCCTGGGGAGTTCACTTGTACCCAAAGCCTTCCTTTGGGGGCACTTTTGGATGGGCGAAAAGGGCTTGCAACGCATTTCCTGGGGCCTGATTTTTCACTCGTCTCCGATGCCGTCTAGGACTATGTTTAGGGATGCTCGGAAACAGCGAACCCGGAGGGTCCAGTTGCATGTGGGGGTGCATAAAGGCTCCCCTGCAGAGTTCTCTTGTACCCAAAGTCTTCCTTTGCGGGCACTTTTGGATGGGCGAAAAGGCCTCGGAACGCATTTCCTGGGGCCTGATTTTTTATTGGTCTCCGATGACGGCTAGGGCTATGTTTAGGGATGCTCGGAAACAGCGAACCCGGAGGGTCCAGTTGAATGTGGGGCTGCGTAAAGGCTCCCCTGGGGAGATCACTTGTACCCAAAGCCTTCCTTTGCGGGCACTTTTGGATGGTCCAAAGGGGCTTGCAACGCATTTCCTGGGGCCTGATTTTTCAGTCGTCTCCTATGACGGCCAGGGCTACGTTTAGGTTTGCTCATGAACAGCGAACCCGGAGGGTCCAGTTGCATGTGCAGCTGCGTAAAGGCTCCCCTGGGGAGTTCACTTGTACCCAAAGCCTTCCTTTGGTGACACTTTTGGATGGTCCAAAGGGGCTTGCAACGCGTTTCTGGGGCCCGGGTTTTCAGTCTTCTCCCATGCTGGTTAGGGATATATTTTAGGTTGCTCGGAAAAATGGAACCCGAAAGGTCCAGTTGCATGTGGGGCTGCGTAAAGGCTCCCCTGGGGAGTTCACTTGTACCCAAAGCCTTCCTTTGGGGGCACTTTTGGATGGACGAAAAGGGCTCGCAACGCATTTCCTGGGGCCTGATTTTTCAGTCGTCATCGATGCCGGCTAGGGCTATGTTTAGGGATGCTCGGAAACAGCAAACCCGGAGGGTCCAGTTGCATGTGGGGCTGCGTAAAGGCTCCCCTGGCGAGGTCACTTGTACCCAAAGCCTTCCTTTGGTGACACTTTTGGATGGTCCTAAGGGGCTCGCAATGCATTTCCTGGGGCCTGATTTTTCAGTCGTCATCGATGCCGGCTAGGGCTATGTTTAGGGATGCTGGGAAACAGCGAACCCGGAGGGTCCAGTTGCATGTGGGGCTGCGTAAAGGCTCCCCTGGGGAGTTCACTTGTACCCAAAGCCTTCCTTTGGGGGCACTTTTGGATGGGCGAAAAGGGCTTGCAACGCATTTCCTGGGGCCTGATTTTTCACTCGTCTTCGATGCCGTCTAGGACTATGTTTAGGGATGCTCGGAAACAGCGAACCCGGAGGGTCCAGTTGCATGTGGGGCTGCATAAAGGCTCCCCTGCAGAGTTCTCTTGTACCCAAAGTCTTCCTTTGCGGGCACTTTTGGATGGGCGAAAAGGGCTCGTAACGCATTTCCTGGGGCCTGATTTTTCACTCGTCTCCGATGACGGATAGGGCTACGTTTAGGTTTGCTCAGGAACAGCGAACCCGGAGGGTCCAGTTGCATGTGGGGCTGCGTAAAGGCTCCCCTGGGGAGATCACTTGTACCCAAAGCCTTCCTTTGGGGGCACTTTTGGATGGGCAAAAAGGGCTTGCAACGCATTTCCTGGGGCCTGATTTTTCAGTCGTCTCCGATGACGGCTAGGGCTACGTTTAGGTTTGCTCATGAACAGCGAACCCGGAGGGTCCAGTTGCATGTGGGGCTGCGTAAAGGCTCCCCTGGGGAGTTCAGATGTACCCAAAGCCTTCCTTTGGGGGCACTTTTGGATGGGCGAAAAGGGCTCGCAACGCAATTCCTGGGGCCTGATTTTTCAGTCGTCATTGATGCCGGCTAGGGCTATGTTTAGGGATGCTCGGAAACAGCGAACCCGGAGGGTCCAGTTGCATGTGGGGCTGCGTAAAGGCTCCCCTGGGGAGTTCACTTGTACCCAAAGCCTTCCTTTGGGGGCACTTTTGGATGGGCAAAAAGGGCTCGCAACGCATTTCCTGGGGCCTGATTTTTCAGTCGTCTCCGATGCCGTCTAGGACTATGTTTAGGGATGCTCGGAAACAGCGAACCCGGAGGGTCCAGTTGCATGTGGGGCTGCGTAAAGGCTCCCCTGGGGAGTTCTCTTGTACCCAAAGTCTTCCTTTGGGGGCACTTTTGGATGGGCGAAAAGGCCTCGGAACGCATTTCCTGGGGCCTGATTTTTCAGTCGTCTCCGACTACGGCTAGAGCTACGTTTAGGTTTGCTTAGGAACAGCGATCCCGGAGGGTCCAGTTGCATGTGGGGCTGCGTAAAGGCTCCCCTGGGGAGATCACTTGTACCCAAAGCCTTCCTTTGGCGGCACTTTTGGATGGTCCGAAGGGGCTCGCAACGCATTTCCTGGGTCCTGATTTTTCACTTGTCTTCGATGCCGGCTAGGGCTATGTTTAGGGATGCTCGGAAACAGCGAACCCGGAGGGTCCAGTTGCATGTGGGGCTGCGTAAAGGCTCCCCTGGGGAGTTCTCTTGTACCCAAACTCTTCCTTTGGGGGCACATTTGGATGGGCGAAAAGGCCTCAGAACGCATTTCCTGGGGCCTGATTTTTCACTCGTCTCCGATGACGGCTAGGGCTAAGTTTAGGTTTGCTCATGAACAGCGCACCCGGAGGGTCCAGTTGCATGTGGGGCTGCGTAAAGGCTCCCCTGGGGAGATCACTTGTACCCAAAGCCTTCCTTTGCGGGCACTTTTGGATGGTCCAAAGGGGCTTGCAACGCATTTCCTGGGGCCTGATTTTTCAGTCGTCTCCGACGACGGCTAGGGCTATGTTTAGGGATGCTCGGAAACAGCGAACCCGGAGGGTCCAGTTGCATGTGGGGCTGTATAAAGGCTCTCCTGGGGAGTTCACCTGTACCCAAAGCCTTCCTTTGGTGACACTTTTGGATGGTTCAAAGGGGCTTGCAACGCGTATTCTGGGGACCGGGTTTTCAGTCTTCTCCCATGCCGGCTAGTGATATATTTAGGGTTGCTTGGAAAAATCGAACCCGGAGGGTCCAGTTGCATGTGGGGCTGCGTAAAGGCTCCCCTGGGGAGTTCACTTGTATCCAAAGCCTTCCTTTGGGGGCACTTTTTGGTGGTCCTAAGGGGCTCCAAACGCATTTCCTGGGGCCTGATTTTTCAGTCGTCTCCGATGACGGCTAGGGCTATGTTTAGGGATGCTCGGATACAGCGAACCCGGAGGGTCCAGTTGCATGTGGGGCTGCGTAAAGGCTCCCCTGGGGAGTTCACTTGTACCCAAAGTCTTCCTTTGCGGGCACTTTTGGATGGTCCAAAGGGGCTTGCAACGCATTTCCTGGGGCCTGATTTTTCAGTCGTCTCCGATGACGGCTAGGGCTACGTTTAGGTTTGCTCATGAACAGCGAACCCGGAGGGTCCAGTTGCATGTGGGGCTGCGTAAAGGCTCCCCTGGGGAATTCACTTGTACCCAAAGCCTTCCTTTGGGAGCACTTTTGGATGGGCAAAAAGGGCTCGCAACGCATTTCCTGGGGCCTGATTTTTCATTCGTCTTCGATGCCGGCTAGGGCTATGTTTAGGGATGCTCGGAAACAGCGAACCCGGAGGGTCCAGTTGCATGTGGGGCTGCGTAAAGGCTCCCCTGGGGAGTTCACTTGTACCCAAAGCCTTCCTTTGGGGGCACTTTGGGATGGGCAAAAAGAGCTTGCAACGCATTTCCTGGGGCCTGATTTTTCACTCGTCTCGGATGCCGTCTAGGACTATGTTTAGGGATGCTCGGAAACAGCGAACCCGGAGGGTCCAGTTGCATGTGGGGCTGCGTAAAGGCTCCCCTGGGGAGTTCACTTGTACCCAAAGACTTCCTTTGCGGGCACTTTTGGATGGGCGAAAAGGCCTCGGAACGCATTTCCTGGGGCCTGATTTTTCATTCGTCTCCGATGACGGCTAGGGCTAAGTTTAGGTTTGCTCAGGAACAGCGAACCCGGAGGGTCCAGTTGCATGTGGGGCTGTATAAAGGCTCCCCTGGAGAGATCACTTGTACCCAAAGCCTTCCTTTGGCGGCACTTTTGGATTGTCCAAAGGGGCTTGCAACGCATTTCCTGGGGCCTGATTTTTCAGTCGTCTCCGATGACGGCTAGGGCTACGTTTAGGTTTGCTCATGAACAGCGAACCCGGAGGGTCCAGTTGCATGTGGGGCTGCGTAAAGGCTCCCCTGGGGAGTTCACTTGTACCCAAAGCCTTCCTTTGGGGGCACTTTTGGATGGGCGAAAAGGGCTCGTAACGCATTTCCTGGGGCCTGATTTTACAGTCGTCATCGATGCCGGCTAGGGCTATGTTTAGGGATGCTCGGAAACAGCGAACCCGGAGGGTCCAGTTGCATGTGGGGCTGCGTAAAGGCTCCCCTGGGGAGTTCTCTTGTACCCAAAGTCTTCCTTTGCGGGCACTTTTGGATGGGCGAAAAGGCCTCGGAACGCATTTCCTGGGGCCTGATTTTTCAGTCGTCTCCGACTACGGCTAGAGCTACGTTTAGGTTTGCTTAGGAACAGCGAACCCGGAGGGTCCAGTTGCATGTGGGGCTGCGTAAAGGCTCCCCTGGGGAGTTCACTTGTACCCAAAGCCTTCCTTTGCGGGCACTTTTGGATGGGCGAAAAGGCCTCGGAACGCATTTCCTGGGGCCTGATTTTTCACTCGTCTCCGATGACGGCTAGGGCTACGTTTAGGTTTGCTCATGAACAGCGAACCCGGAGGGTCCAGTTGCATGTGCGGCTGCGTAAAGGCTCCCCTGGGGATTTCACTTGTACCCAAAGCCTTCCTTTGTTGACACTTTTGGATGGTCCAAAGGGGCTTGCAACGCGTTTTCTGGGGCCCGGGTTTTCAGTCTTCTCCCATGCCGGTTAGGGATATAATTAGGGTTGCTCGGAAAAATCGAACCCGAAGGGTCCAGTTGCATGTGGGGCTGCGTAAAGGCTCCCCTGGGGAGTTCACTTGTACCCAAAGCCTTCCTTTGGGGGCACTTTTGGATGGTCCTAAGGGGCTCGCAACGCATTTCCTGGGGCCTGATTTTTCAGTCGTCTCCTATGACGGCCAGGGCTACGTTTAGGTTTGCTCATGAACAGCGAACCCGGAGGGTCCAGTTGCATGTGGGGCTGCGTAAAGGCTCCCCTGGGGAGTTCACTTGTACCCAAAGCCTTCCTTTGGGGGCACTTTTAGATGGGCAAAAAGGGCTCGCAACGCATTTCCTGGGGCCTGATTTTTCACTCGTCTCGGATGCCGTCTAGGACTTTGTTTAGGGATGCTCGGAAACAGCGAACCCGGAGGGTCCAGTTGCATGTGGGGCTGCGTAAAGGCTCCCCTGGGGAGTTCTCTTGTACCCAAAGTCTTCCTTTGCGGGCACTTTTGGATGGGTGAAAAGGCCTCGGAACGCATTTCCTGGGGCCTGATTTTTCAGTCGTCTCCGATGACGGATAGGGTTACGTTTAGGTTTGCTCAGGAACAGCGAACCCGGAGGGTCCAGTTGCATGTGGGGCTGCGTAAAGGCTCCCCTGTGGAGATCACTTGTACCCAAAGCCTTCCTTTGGGGGCACTTTTGGATTGTCCGAAGGGGCTCGCAACGCATTTCCTGGGTCCTGATTTTTCACTTGTCTTCGATGCCGGCTAGGGCTATGTTTAGGGATGCTCGGAAACAGCGAACCCGGAGGGTCCAGTTGCATGTGGGGCTGCGTAAAGGCTCCCCTGGGGAGTTCTCTTGTACCCAAACTCTTCCTTTGGGGGCACTTTTGGATGGGCGAAAAGGCCTCAGAACGCATTTCCTGGGGCCTGATTTTTCACTCGTCTCCGATGACGGCTAGGGCTAAGTTTAGGTTTGCTCATGAACAGCGCACCCGGAGGGTCCAGTTGCATGTGGGGCTGCGTAAAGGCTCCCCTGGGGAGATCACTTGTACCCAAAGCCTTCCTTTGGGGGCACTTTTGGATGGTCCAAAGGGGCTTGCAACGCATTTCCTGGGGCCTGATTTTTCAGTCGTCTCCGACGACGGCTAGGGCTATGTTTAGGGATGCTCGGAAACAGCGAACCCGGAGGGTCCAGTTGCATGTGGGGCTGTATAAAGGCTCTCCTGGGGAGTTCACCTGTACCCAAAGCCTTCCTTTGGTGACACTTTTGGATGGTCCAAAGGGGCTTGCAACGCGTATTCTGGGGACCGGGTTTTCAGTCTTCTCCCATGCCGGCTAGTGATATATTTAGGGTTGCTCGGAAAAATCGAACCCGGAGGGTCCAGTTGCATGTGGGGCTGCGTAAAGGCTCCCCTGGGGAGTTCACTTGTATCCAAAGCCTTCCTTTGGGGGCACTTTTTGGTGGTCCTAAGGGGCTCCAAACGCATTTCCTGGGGCCTGATTTTTCAGTCGTCTCCGATGACGGCTAGGGCTATGTTTAGGGATGCTCGGATACAGCGAACCCGGAGGGTCCAGTTGCATGTGGGGCTGCGTAAAGGCTCCCCTGTGGAGTTCACTTGTACCCAAAGTCTTCCTTTGCGGGCACTTTTGGATGGTCCAAAGGGGCTTGCAACGCATTTCCTGGGGCCTGATTTTTCAGTCGTCTCCGATGACGGCTAGGGCTACGTTTAGGTTTGCTCATGAACAGCGAACCCGGAGGGTCCAGTTGCATGTGGGGCTGCGTAAAGGCTCCCCTGGGGAGTTCACTTGTACCCAAAGCCTTCCTTTGGGAGCACTTTTGGATGGGCAAAAAGGGCTCGCAACGCATTTCCTGGGGCCTGATTTTTCATTCGTCTTCGATGCCGGCTAGGGCTATGTTTAGGGATGCTCGGAAACAGCGAACCCGGAGGGTCCAGTTGCATGTGGGGCTGCGTAAAGGCTCCCCTGGGGAGTTCACTTGTACCCAAAGCCTTCCTTTGGGGGCACTTTGGGATGGGCAAAAAGAGCTTGCAACGCATTTCCTGGGGCCTGATTTTTCACTCGTCTCGGATGCCGTCTAGGACTATGTTTAGGGATGCTCGGAAACAGCGAACCCGGAGGGTCCAGTTGCATGTGGGGCTGCGTAAAGGCTCCCCTGGGGAGTTCACTTGTACCCAAAGACTTCCTTTGCGGGCACTTTTGGATGGGCGAAAAGGCCTCGGAACGCATT
Source organism: Anas acuta (assembly GCF_963932015.1). Classification (NCBI taxonomy): domain Eukaryota; kingdom Metazoa; phylum Chordata; class Aves; order Anseriformes; family Anatidae; genus Anas; species Anas acuta. Next base: position 54,030 of record NW_027076100.1, read on the forward strand.
TCCTGGGGCCTGATTTTTCATTCGTCTCCGATGACGGCTAGGGCTACGTTTAGGTTTGCTCATGAACAGCGAACCCGGAGGGTCCAGTTGCATGTGGGGCTGCGTAAAGGCTCCCCTGGGGAGTTCACTTGTATCCAAAGCCTTCCTTTGGGGGCACTTTTTGATGGTCCTAAGGGGCTCGCAACGCATTTCCTGGGGCCTGATTTTTCAGTCGTCTTCGATGCCGGCTAGGGCTATGTTTAGGGATGCTCGGAAACAGCGAACCCGGAGGGTCCAGTTGCATGTGGGGCTGCGTAAAGGCTCCCCTGGGGAGTTCTCTTGTACCCAAAGTCTTCCTTTGCGGGCACTTTTGGATGGGCGAAAAGGCCTCGGAACGCATTTCCTGGGGCCTGATTTTTCAGTCGTCTCCGACTACGGCTAGAGCTACGTTTAGGTTTGCTTAGGAACAGCGAACCCGGAGGGTCCAGTTGCATGTGCGGCTGCGTAAAGGCTCCCCTTGGGATTTCAATTGTACCCAAAGCCTTCTTTTGGTGACACTTTTGGATGGTCCAAAGGGGCTTGCAACGCGTTTTCTGGGGCCCGGGTTTTCAGTCTTCTCCCATGCCGGTTTGGGATATAATTAGGGTTGCTCGGAAAAATCGAACCCGAAGGGTCCAGTTGCATGTGGGGCTGCGTAAAGGCTCCCCTGGGGAGTTCACTTGTACCCAAAGCCTTCCTTTGGGGGCACTTTTGGATGGTCCTAAGGGGCTCGAAACGCATTTCATGGGGCCTGATTTTTCAGTCGTCTCCTATGACGGCCAGGGCTATGTTTAGGTTTGCTCAGGAACAGCGAACCCGGAGGGTCCAGTTGCATGTGGGGCTGCGTAAAGGCTCCCCTGGGGAGTTCACTTGTACCCAAAGCCTTCCTTTGGTGACACTTTTGGATGGTCCAAAGGGGCTTGAAACGCGTTTTCTGGTGCCCGGGTTTTCAGTCGTCTCCGATGCCGGCTAGTGATATATTTAGGGTTGCTCGGAAAAATCGAACCCGGAGGGTCCAGTTGCATGTGGGGCTGCGTAAAGGCTCCCCTGGGGAGTTCTCTTGTATCCAAAGCCTTCCTTTGGGGGCAGTTTTGGATGGTCCTAAGGGGCACGCAACGCATTTCCTGGGGCCTGATTTTTCAGTCGTCATCGATGCCGGCTAGGGCTATGTTTAGGGATGCTCGGAAACAGCGAACCCGTTGGGTCCAGTTGCATGTGGGGCTGTGTAAAGGCTCCCCTGGGGAGTTCACTTGTACCCAAAGCCTTCCTTTGGGGGCACTTTTGGATGGACGAAAAGGGCTCGCAACGCATTTCCTGGGGCCTGATTTTTCATTCGTCTTCAAAGCCGGCTAGGGCTATGTTTAGGGATGCTCGGAAACAGCGAACCCGGAGGGTCCAGTTGCATGTGGGGCTGTGTAAAGGCTCCCTTGGGGAGTTCACTTGTACCCAAAGCCTTCCTTTGGTGACACTTTTGGATGGTCCAAAGGGGCTTGCAACGCATTTCCTGGGGCCTGATTTTTCAGTCGTCTCCTATGACGGCCAGGGCTACGTTTAGGTTTGCTCAGGAACAGCGAACCCGAAGGGTCCAGTTGCATGTGGGGCTGCGTAAAGGCTCCCCTGGGGAGTTAACTTGTACCCAAAGCCTTCCTTTGGTGACACTTTTGGATGGTCCAAAGGGGCTTGAAACGCGTTTTCTGGTGCCCGGGTTTTCAGTCTTCTCCCATGACGGCTAGGGATATATTTAGGGTTGCTCGGAAAAATCGAACCCGGAGGGTCCAGTTGCATGTGGGGCTGCGTAAAGGCTCCCCTGGGGAGTTCACTTGTATCCAAAGCCTTCCTTTGGGGGCACTTTTGGATGGTCCTAAGGGGCTCGCAACGCATTTCCTGAGGCCTGATTTTTCAGTCGTCATCGATGCCGGCTAGGGCTATGTTTAGGGATGCTCAGAAACAGCGAACCCGGAGGGTCCAGTTGCATGTGGGGCTGCGTAAAGGCTCCCCTGGGGAGTTCACTTGTACCCAAAGCCTTCCTTTGGGGGCACTTTTGGATGGACGAAAATGGCTAGCAACGCATTTCCTGGGGCCTGATTTTTCATTCGTCTTCGATGCCGGCTAGGGCTATGTTTAGGGATGCTCGGAAACAGCGAACCCGGAGGGTCCAGTTGCATGTGGGGCTGCGTAAAGGCTCCCCTGGGGAGTTCACTTGTACCCAAAGCCTTCCTTTGGGGGCACTTTTGGATGGTACAAAGGGGCTTGCAACGCGTTTTCTGGGGACCGGGTTTTCAGTCTTCTCCCATGCCGGCTCGTGATATATTTAGGGTTGCTCGGAAAAATCGAACCCGGAGGGTCCAGTTGCATGTGGGGCTGCGTAAAGGCTCCCCTGGGGAGTTCACTTGTATCCAAAGCCTTCCTTTGGGGGCACTTTTGGATGGTCCTAAGGGGCTCCAAACGCATTTCCTGGGGCCTGATTTTTCAGTCGTCTCCGATAACGGCTAGGGTTATGTTTAGGGATGCTCGGATACAGCGAACCCGGAGGGTCCAGTTGCATGTGGGGCTGTGTAAAGGCTCCCCTGCGGAGTTCACTTGTACCCAAAGCCTTCCTTTGGGGGCACTTTTGGATGGACGAAAAGGGCTCGCAACGCATTTCCTGGGGCCTGATTTTTCATTCGTCTTCGATGCCGGCTAGGGCTATGTTTAGGGATGCTCGGAAACAGCGAACCCGAAGGGTCCAGTTGCATGTGGGGCTGCATAAAGGCTCCCCTGGGGAGTTCACTTGTACCCAAAGTCTTCCTTTGGGGGCACTTTTGGATGGGCGAAAAGGGCTCGGAACGCATTTCCTCGGGCCGGATTTTTCAGTCGTCTCCGATGACGGCTAGGGCTATGTTTAGGGATGCTCGGAAACAGCGAACCCGGAGGGTCCAGTTGCATGTGGGGCTGCGTAAAGGCTCCCCTGTGGAGTTCACTTGTACCCAAAGTCTTCCTTTGCGGGCACTTTTGGATGGTCCAAAGGGGCTTGCAACGCGTTTTCTGGGGACCGGGTTTTCAGTCTTCTCCCATGCCGGCTAGGGCTACGTTTAGGTTTGCTCATGAACAGCGAACCCGGAGGGTCCAGTTGCATGTGGGGCTGCGTAAAGGCTCCCCTGGGGAGATCACTTGTACCCAAAGCCTTCCTTTGGTGACACTTTTGGATGGTCCAAAGGGGCTTGCAACGCGTTTTCTGGGGACCGGGTTTTCAGTCTTCTCCCATGCCGGCTAGTGATATATTTAGGGTTGCTCGGAAAAATCGAACCCGGAGGGTCCAGTTGCATGTGGGGCTGCGTAAAGGCTCCCCTGGGGAGTTCACTTGTACCCAAAGCCTTCCTTTGGGGGCACTTTTGGATGGACGAAAAGGGCTCGCAACGCATTTCCTGGGGCCTGATTTTTCATTCGTCTTCGATGCCTGCTAGGGCTATGTTTAGGGATGCTCAGAAACAGCGAACCCGGAGGGTCCAGTTGCATGTGGGGCTGCGTAAAGGCTCCCCTGGGGAGTTCACTTGTACCCAAAGTCTTCCTTTGGGGGCACTTTTGGATGGTCCAAAGGGGCTTGCAACGCGTTTTCTGGGGACCGGGTTTTCAGTCTTCTCCCATGCCGGCTAGTGATATATTTAGGGTTGCTCGGAAAAATCGAACCCGGAGGGTCCAGTTGCATGTGGGGCTGCGTAAAGGCTCCCCTGGGGAGTTCACTTGTATCCAAAGCCTTCCTTTGGGGGCACTTTTTGATGGTCCTAAGGGGCTCCAAACGCATTTCCTGGGGCCTGATTTTTCAGTCGTCTCCGATGACGGCTAGGGCTATGTTTAGGGATGCTCGGATACAGCGAACCCGGAGGGTCCAGTTGCATGTGGGGCTGTGTAAAGGCTCCCCTGGGGAGTTCACTTGTATCCAAAGCCTTCCTTTGGGGGCACTTTTGGATGGTCCTAAGGGGCTCCAAACGCATTTCCTGGGGCCTGATTTTTCAGTCGTCTCCGATAACGGCTAGGGTTATGTTTAGGGATGCTCGGATACAGCGAACCCGGAGGGTCCAGTTGCATGTGGGGCTGTGTAAAGGCTCCCCTGGGGAGTTCACTTGTACCCAAAGCCTTCCTTTGGGGGCACTTTTGGATGGACGAAAAGGGCTCGCAACGCATTCCTGGGGCCTGATTTTTCATTCGTCTTCGATGCCGGCTAGGGCTATGTTTAGGGATGCTCGGAAACAGCGAACCCGAAGGGTCCAGTTGCATGTGGGGCTGCATAAAGGCTCCCCTGGGGAGTTCACTTGTACCCAAAGTCTTCCTTTGGGGGCACTTTTGGATGGGCGAAAAGGGCTCGGAACGCATTTCCTCGGGCCTGATTTTTCAGTCGTCTCCGATGACGGCTAGGGCTATGTTTAGGGATGCTCAGAAACAGCGAACCCGGAGGGTCCAGTTGCATGTGGGGCTGCGTAAAGGCTCCCCTGGGGAGTTCACTTGTACCCAAAGTCTTCCTTTGGGGGCACTTTTGGATGGTCCAAAGGGGCTTGCAACGCGTTTTCTGGGGACCGGGTTTTCAGTCTTCTCCCATGCCGGCTAGGGCTACGTTTAGGTTTGCTCATGAACAGCGAACCCGGAGGGTCCAGTTGCACGTGGGGCTGCGTAAAGGCTCCCCTGGGGAGATCACTTGTACCCAAAGCCTTCCTTTGGTGACACTTTTGGATGGTCCAAAGGGGCTTGCAACGCGTTTTCTGGGGACCGGGTTTTCAGTCTTCTCCCATGCCGGCTAGTGATATATTTAGGGTTGCTCGGAAAAATCGAACCCGGAGGGTCCAGTTGCATGTGGGGCTGCGTAAAGGCTCCCCTGGGGAGTTCACTTGTACCCAAAGCCTTCCTTTGGGGGCACTTTTGGATGGACGAAAAGGGCTCGCAACGCATTTCCTGGGGCCTGATTTTTCATTCGTCTTCGATGCCTGCTAGGGCTATGTTTAGGGATGCTCGGAAACAGCGAACCCGGAGGGTCCAGTTGCATGTGGGGCTGCGTAAAGGCTCCCCTGGGGAGTTCACTTGTACCCAAAGTCTTCCTTTGGGGGCACTTTTGGATGGTCCAAAGGGGCTTGCAACGCGTTTTCTGGGGCCCGGGTTTTCAGTCTTCTCCCATGCCGGCTAGTGATATATTTAGGGTTGCTCGGAAAAATCGAACCCGGAGGGTCCAGTTGCATGTGGGGCTGCGTAAAGGCTCCCCTGGGGAGTTCACTTGTATCCAAAGCCTTCCTTTGGGGGCACTTTTTGATGGTCCTAAGGGGCTCCAAACGCATTTCCTGGGGCCTGATTTTTCAGTCGTCTCCGATGACGGCTAGGGCTATGTTTAGGGATGCTCGGATACAGCGAACCCGGAGGGTCCAGTTGCATGTGGGGCTGTGTAAAGGCTCCCCTGGGGAGTTCACTTGTACCCAAAGCCTTCCTTTGGGGGCACTTTTGGATGGACGAAAAGGGCTCGCAACGCATTTCCTGGGGCCTGATTTTTCATTCGTCTTCGATGCCGGCTAAGGCTATGTTTAGGGATGCTCGGAAACAGCGAACCCGAAGGGTCCAGTTGCATGTGGGGCTGCATAAAGGCTCCCCTGGGGAGTTCACTTGTACCCAAAGTCTTCCTTTGGGGGCACTTTTGGATGGGCGAAAAGGGCTCGGAACGCATTTCCTGGGGCCTGATTTTTCAGTCGTCTCCGATGACGGCTAGGGCTACGTTTAGGTTTGATCAGGAACAGCGAACCCGGAGGGTCCAGTTGCATGTGGGGCTGCGTAAAGGCTCCCCTGGGGAGATCACTTGTACCCAAAGCCTTCCTTTGCGGGCACTTTTGGATGGTCCAAAGGGGCTTGCAACGCATTTCCTGGGGCCTGATTTTTCAGTCGTCTCCGATGATGGCTAGGGCTACGTTTAGGTTTGCTCATGAACAGCGAACCCGGAGGGTCCAGTTGCATGTGCGGCTGCGTAAAGGCTCCCCTTGGGATTTCACTTGTACCCAAAGCCTTCTTTTGGTGACACTTTTGGATGGTCCAAAGGGGCTTGCAACGCGTTTTCTGGGGACCGGGTTTTCAGTCTTCTCCCATGCCGGTTAGGGATATAATTAGGGTTGCTCGGAAAAATCGAACCCGAAGGGTCCAGTTGCATGTGGGGCTGCGTAAAGGCTCCCCTGGGGAGTTCACTTGTACCCAAAGCCTTCCTTTGGGGGCACTTTTGGATGGTCCTAAGGGGCTCGCAACGCATTTCCTGGGGCCTGATTTTTCAGTCGTCTCCTATGACGGCCAGGGCTACGTTTAGGTTTGCTCAGGAACAGCGAACCCGGAGGGTCCAGTTGCATGTGGGGCTGCGTAAAGGCTCCCCTGGGGAGTTCACTTGTACCCAAAGCCTTCCTTTGGTGACACTTTTGGATGGTCCAAAGGGGCTTGAAACGCGTTTTCTGGTGCCCGGGTTTTCAGTCTTCTCCCATGCCGGCTAGTGATATATTTAGGGTTGCTCGGAAAAATCGAACCCGGATGGTCCAGTTGCATGTGGGGCTGCGTAAAGGCTCCCCTGGGGAGTTCACTTGTATCCAAAGCCTTCCTTTGGGGGCACTTTTGGATGGTCCTAAGGGGCTCGCAACGCATTTCCTGGGGCCTGATTTTTCAGTCGTCTCCGATGACGGCTAGGGCTATGTTTAGGGATGCTCGGATACAGCGAACCCGGAGGGTCCAGTTGCATGTGGGGCTGTGTAAAGGCTCCCCTGGGGAGTTCACTTGTACCCAAAGCCTTCCTTTGGGGGCACTTTTGGATGGACGAAAAGGGCTCGCAACACATTTCCTGGGGCCTGATTTTTCATTCGTCTTCAATGCCGGCTAGGGCTATGTTTAGGGATGCTCGGAAACAGCGAACCCGGAGGGTCCAGTTGCATGTGGGGCTGCATAAAGGCTCCCCTGGGGAGTTCACTTGTACCCAAAGTCTTCCTTTGGGGGCACTTTTGGAAGGGCGAAAAGGGCTCGGAACGCATTTCCTGGGGCCTGATTTTTCAGTCGTCTCCGATGACGGCTAGGGCTACGTTTAGGTTTGCTCAGGAACAGCAAACCCGGAGGGTCCAGTTGCATGTGGGGCTGCGTAAAGGCTCCCCTGGGGAGATCACTTGTACCCAAAGCCTTCCTTTGCGGGCACTTTTGGATGGTCCAAAGGGGCTTGCAACGCATTTCCTGGGGCCTGATTTTTCAGTCGTCTCCGATGATGGCTAGGGCTACGTTTAGGTTTGCTCATGAACAGCGAACCCGGAGGGTCCAGTTGCATGTGGGGCTGCGTAAAGGCTCCCCTGGGGAGTTCACTTGTACCCAAAGCCTTCCTTTGGGGGCACTTTTGGATGGACGAAAAGGGCTAGCAACGCATTTCCTGGGGCCTGATTTTTCATTCGTCTTCGATGCCGGCTAGGGCTATGTTTAGGGATGCTCGGAAACAGCGAACCCGGAGGGTCCAGTTGCATGTGGGGCTGTGTAAAGGCTCCCCTGGGGAGTTCACTTGTACCCAAAGCCTTCCTTTGGGGGCACTTTTGGATGGTCCAAAGGGGCTTGCAACGCGTTTTCTGGGGACCGGGTTTTCAGTCTTCTCCCATGCCGGCTAGTGATATATTTAGGTTTGCTCGGAAAAATCGAACCCGGAGGGTCCAGTTGCATGTGGGGCTGCGTAAAGGCTCCCCTGGGGAGTTCACTTGTATCCAAAGCCTTCCTTTGGGGGCACTTTTTGATGGTCCTAAGGGGCTCCAAACGCATTTCCTGGGGCCTGATTTTTCAGTCGTCTCCGATGACGGCTAGGGCTATGTTTAGGGATGCTCGGATACAGCGAACCCGGAGGGTCCAGTTGCATGTGGGGCTGTGTAAAGGCTCCCCTGCGGAGTTCACTTGTACCCAAAGCCTTCCTTTGGGGGCACTTTTGGATGGACGAAAAGGGCTCGCAACGCATTTCCTGGGGCCTGATTTTTCATTCGTCTTCGATGCCGGCTAGGGCTATGTTTAGGGATGCTCGGAAACAGCGAACCCGAAGGGTCCAGTTGCATGTGGGGCTGCGTAAAGGCTCCCCTGGGGAGTTCACTTGTACCCAAAGTCTTCCTTTGGGGGCACTTTTGGATGGGCGAAAAGGGCTCGGAACGCATTTCCTCGGGCCGGATTTTTCAGTCGTCTCCGATGACGGCTAGGGCTATGTTTAGGGATGCTCGGAAACAGCGAACCCGGAGGGTCCAGTTGCATGTGGGGCTGCGTAAAGGCTCCCCTGTGGAGTTCACTTGTACCCAAAGTCTTCCTTTGGTGACACTTTTGGATGGTCCAAAGGGGCTTGCAACGCATTTCCTGGGGCCTGATTTTTCAGTCGTCTCCGATGACGGCTAGGGCTACGTTTAGGATTGCTCATGAACAGCGAACCCGGAGGGTCCAGTTGCATGTGGGGCTGCGTAAAGGCTCCCCTGGGGAGTTCACTTGTACCCAAATCCTTCCTTTGGTGACACTTTTGGATGGTCCAAAGGGGCTTGCAACGCGTTTTCTGGGGACCGGGTTTTCAGTCTTCTCCCATGCCGGCTAGTGATATATTTAGGGTTGCTCGGAAAAATCGAACCCGGAGGGTCCAGTTGCATGTGGGGCTGCGTAAAGGCTCCCCTGGGGAGTTCACTTGTACCCAAAGCCTTCCTTTGGGGGCACTTTTGGATGGACGAAAAGGGCTCGCAACGCATTTCCTGGGGCCTGATTTTTCATTCGTCTTCGATGCCTGCTAGGGCTATGTTTAGGGATGCTCGGAAACAGCGAACCCGGAGGGTCCAGTTGCATGTGGGGCTGCGTAAAGGCTCCCCTGGGGAGTTCACTTGTACCCAAAGTCTTCCTTTGGGGGCACTTTTGGATGGTCCAAAGGGGCTTGCAACGCGTTTTCTGGGGCCCGGGTTTTCAGTCTTCTCCCATGCCGGCTAGTGATATATTTAGGGTTGCTCGGAAAAATCGAACCCGGAGGGTCCAGTTGCATGTGGGGCTGCGTAAAGGCTCCCCTGGGGAGTTCACTTGTATCCAAAGCCTTCCTTTGGGGGCACTTTTTGATGGTCCTAAGGGGCTCCAAACGCATTTCCTGGGGCCTGATTTTTCATTCGTCTTCGATGCCGGCTAAGGCTATGTTTAGGGATGCTCGGAAACAGCGAACCCGAAGGGTCCAGTTGCATGTGGGGCTGCATAAAGGCTCCCCTGGGGAGTTCACTTGTACCCAAAGTCTTCCTTTGGGGGCACTTTTGGATGGGCGAAAAGGGCTCGGAACGCATTTCCTGGGGCCTGATTTTTCAGTCGTCTCCGATGACGGCTAGGGCTACGTTTAGGTTTGATCAGGAACAGCGAACCCGGAGGGTCCAGTTGCATGTGGGGCTGCGTAAAGGCTCCCCTGGGGAGATCACTTGTATCCAAAGCCTTCCTTTGGGGGCACTTTTTGATGGTCCTAAGGGGCTCGCAACGCATTTCCTGGGGCCTGATTTTTCAGTCGTCTCCGATGACGGCTAGGGCTATGTTTAGGGATGCTCGGATACAGCGAACCCGAAGGGTCCAGTTGCATGTGGGGCTGCATAAAGGCTCCCCTGGGGAGTTCACTTGTACCCAAAGTCTTCCTTTGGGGGCACTTTTGGATGGACGAAAAGGGCTCGCAACGCATTTCCTGGGGCCTGATTTTTCATTCGTCTTCGATGCCGGCTAGGGCTATGTTTAGGGATGCTCGGAAACAGCGAACACGAAGGGTCCAGTTGCATGTGGGGCTGCGTAAAGGCTCCCCTGGGGAGTTCACTTATACCCAAAGTCTTCCTTTGGGGGCACTTTTGGATGGGCGAAAAGGGCTCGGAACGCATTTCCTCGGGCCGGATTTTTCAGTCGTCTCCGATGACGGCTAGGGCTATGTTTAGGGATGCTCGGAAACAGCGAACCCGGAGGGTCCAGTTGCATGTGGGGCTGCGTAAAGGCTCCCCTGTGGAGTTCACTTGTACCCAAAGTCTTCCTTTGGTGACACTTTTGGATGGTCCAAAGGGGCTTGCAACGCATTTCCTGGGGCCTGATTTTTCAGTCGTCTCCGATGACGGCTAGGGCTACGTTTAGGATTGCTCATGAACAGCGAACCCGGAGGGTCCAGTTGCATGTGGGGCTGCGTAAAGGCTCCCCTGGGGAGTTCACTTGTACCCAAATCCTTCCTTTGGTGACACTTTTGGATGGTCCAAAGGGGCTTGCAACGCGTTTTCTGGGGACCGGGTTTTCAGTCTTCTCCCATGCCGGCTAGTGATATATTTAGGGTTGCTCGGAAAAATCGAACCCGGAGGGTCCAGTTGCATGTGGGGCTGCGTAAAGGCTCCCCTGGGGAGTTCACTTGTACCCAAAGCCTTCCTTTGGGGGCACTTTTGGATGGACGAAAAGGGCTCGCAACGCATTTCCTGGGGCCTGATTTTTCATTCGTCTTCGATGCCTGCTAGGGCTATGTTTAGGGATGCTCGGAAACAGCGAACCCGGAGGGTCCAGTTGCATGTGGGGCTGCGTAAAGGCTCCCCTGGGGAGTTCACTTGTACCCAAAGTCTTCCTTTGGGGGCACTTTTGGATGGTCCAAAGGGGCTTGCAACGCGTTTTCTGGGGACCGGGTTTTCAGTCTTCTCCCATGCCGGCTAGTGATATATTTAGGGTTGCTCGGAAAAATCGAACCCGGAGGGTCCAGTTGCATGTGGGGCTGCGTAAAGGCTCCCCTGGGGAGTTCACTTGTATCCAAAGCCTTCCTTTGGGGGCACTTTTTGATGGTCCTAAGGGGCTCCAAACGCATTTCCTGGGGCCTGATTTTTCAGTCGTCTCCGATGACGGCTAGGGCTATGTTTAGGGATGCTCGGATACAGCGAACCCGGAGGGTCCAGTTGCATGTGGGGCTGTGTAAAGGCTCCCCTGGGGAGTTCACTTGTACCCAAAGCCTTCCTTTGGGGGCACTTTTGGATGGACGAAAAGGGCTCGCAACGCATTTCCTGGGGCCTGATTTTTCATTCGTCTTCGATGCCGGCTAGTGCTATGTTTAGGGATGCTCGGAAACAGCGAACCCGAAGGGTCCAGTTGCATGTGGGGCTGCATAAAGGCTCCCCTGGGGAGTTCACTTGTACCCAAAGTCTTCCTTTGGGGGCACTTTTGGATGGGCGAAAAGGGCTCGGAACGCATTTCCTGGGGCCTGATTTTTCAGTCGTCTCCGATGACGGCTAGGGCTACGTTTAGGTTTGCTCAGGAACAGCGAACCCGGAGGGTCCAGTTGCATGTGGGGCTGCGTAAAGGCTCCCCTGGGGAGATCACTTGTACCCAAAGCCTTCCTTTGGGGGCACTTTTGGATGGTCCTAAGGGGCTTGCAACGCATTTCCTGGGGCCTGATTTTTCAGTCGTCTCCGATGATGGCTAGGGCTACGTTTAGGTTTGCTCATGAACAGCGAACCCGGAGGGTCCAGTTGCATGTGCGGCTGCGTAAAGGCTCCCCTTGGGATTTCACTTGTACCCAAAGCCTTCTTTTGGTGACACTTTTGGATGGGCGAAAAGGGCTTGCAACGCGTTTTCTGGGGCCCGGGTTTTCAGTCTTCTCCCATGCCGGTTAGGGATATAATTAGGGTTGCTCGGAAAAATCGAACCCGAAGGGTCCAGTTGCATGTGGGGCTGCGTAAAGGCTCCCCTGGGGAGTTCACTTGTACCCAAAGCCTTCCTTTGGGGGCACTTTTGGATGGTCCTAAGGGGCTCGCAACGCATTTCCTGGGGCCTGATTTTTCAGTCGTCTCCTATGACGGCCAGGGCTACGTTTAGGTTTGCTCAGGAACAGCGAACCCGGAGGGTCCAGTTGCATGTGGGGCTGCGTAAAGGCTCCCCTGGGGAGTTCACTTGTACCCAAAGCCTTCCTTTGGTGACACTTTTGGATGGTCCAAAGGGGCTTGAAACGCGTTTTCTGGTGCCCGGGTTTTCAGTCTTCGCCCATGCCGGCTAGTGATATATTTAGGGTTGCTCGGAAAAATCGAACCCGGATGGTCCAGTTGCATGTGGGGCTGCGTAAAGGCTCCCCTGGGGAGTTCACTTGTATCCAAAGCCTTCCTTTGGGGGCACTTTTGGATGGTCCTAAGGGGCTCGCAACGCATTTCCTGGGGCCTGATTTTTCAGTCGTCTCCGATGACGGCTAGGGCTATGTTTAGGGATGCTCGGATACAGCGAACCCGGAGGGTCCAGTTGCATGTGGGGCTGTGTAAAGGCTCCCCTGGGGAGTTCACTTGTATCCAAAGCCTTCGTTTGGGGGCTCTTTTTGATGGTCCTAAGGGGCTCGCAACGCATTTCCTGGGGCCTGATTTTTCAGTCGTCTCCGATGACGGCTAGGGCTATGTTTAGGGATGCTCGGAAACAGCGAACCCGAAGGGTCCAGTTGCATGTGGGGCTGCATAAAGGCTCCCCTGGGGAGTTCACTTGTACCCAAAGTCTTCCTTTGGGGGCACTTTTGGATGGGCGAAAAGGGCTCGGAACGCATTTCCTCGGGCCGGATTTTTCAGTCGTCTCCGATGACGGCTAGGGCTATGTTTAGGGATGCTCGGAAACAGCGAACCCGGAGGGTCCAGTTGCATGTGGGGCTGTGTAAAGGCTCCCCTGGGGAGTTCACTTGTACCCAAAGCCTTCCTTTGGGGGCACTTTTGGATGGTCCAAAGGGGCTTGCAACGCGTTTTCTGGGGACCGGGTTTTCAGTCTTCTCCCATGCCGGCTAGTGATATATTTAGGGTTGCTCGGAAAAATCGAACCCGGAGGGTCCAGTTGCATGTGGGGCTGCGTAAAGGCTCCCCTGGGGAGTTCACTTGTATCCAAAGCCTTCCTTTGGGGGCACTTTTTGATGGTTCTAAGGGGCTCCAAACGCATTTCCTGGGGCCTGATTTTTTACTCGTCTCCGATGACGGCTAGGGCTATGTTTAGGGATGCTCGGAAACAGCGAACCCGAAGGGTCCAGTTGCATGTGGGGCTGCATAAAGGCTCCCCTGGGGAGTTCACTTGTACCCAAAGTCTTCCTTTGGGGGTACTTTTGGATGGGCGAAAAGGGCTCGGAACGCATTTCCTCGGGCCGGATTTTTCACTCGTCTCCGATGACGGCTAGGGCTATGTTTAGGGATGCTCGGAAACAGCGAACCCGGAGGGTCCAGTTGCATGTGGGGCTGCGTAAAGGCTCCCCTGTAAAGTTCACTTGTACCCAAAGTCTTCCTTTGCGGGCACTTTTGGATGGTCCAAAGGGGCTTGCAACGCATTTCCTGGGGCCTGATTTTTCAGTCGTCTCCGATGACGGCTAGGGCTACGTTTAGGATTGCTCATGAACAGCGAACCCGGAGGGTCCAGTTGCATGTGGGGCTGCGTAAAGGCTCCCCTGGTGAGTTCACTTGTACCCAAAGCCTTCCTTTGGTGACACTTTTGGATGGTCCAAAGGGGCTTGCAACTCGTTTTCTGGGGACCGGGTTTTCAGTCTTCTCCCATGCCGGCTAGTGATATATTTAGGGTTGCTCGGAAAAATCGAACCCGGAGGGTCCAGTTGCATGTGGGGCTGCGTAAAGGCTCCCCTGGGGAGTTCACTTGTACCCAAAGCCTTCCTTTGGGGGCACTTTTGGATGGATGAAAAGGGCTCGCAACGCATTTCCTGGGGCCTGATTTTTCATTCGTCTTCGATGCCTGCTAGGGCTATGTTTAGGGATGCTCGGAAACAGCGAACCCGGAGGGTCCAGTTGCATGTGGGGCTGCGTAAAGGCTCCCCTGGGGAGTTCACTTGTACCCAAAGCCTTCCTTTGGGGGCACTTTTGGATGGTCCAAAGGGGCTTGCAACGCGTTTTCTGGGGCCCGGGTTTTCAGTCTTCTCCCATGCCGGCTAGTGATATATTTAGGGTTGCTCGGAAAAATCGAACCCGGAGGGTCCAGTTGCATGTGGGGCTGCGTAAAGGCTCCCCTGGGGAGTTCACTTGTATCCAAAGCCTTCCTTTGGGGGCACTTTTTGATGGTCCTAAGGGGCTCCAAACGCATTTCCTGGGGCCTGATTTTTCAGTCGTCTCCGATGACGGCTAGGGCTATGTTTAGGGATGCTCGGATACAGCGAACCCGGAGGGTCCAGTTGCATGTGGGGCTGTGTAAAGGCTCCCCTGGGGAGTTCACTTGTACCCAAAGCCTTCCTTTGGGGGCACTTTTGGATGGACGAAAAGGGCTCGCAACGCATTTCCTGGGGCCTGATTTTTCATTCGTCTTCGATGCCGGCTAGGGCTATGTTTAGGGATGCTCGGAAACAGCGAACCCGAAGGGTCCAGTTGCATGTGGGGCTGCATAAAGGCTCCCCTGGGGAGTTCACTTGTACCCAAAGTCTTCCTTTGGGGGCACTTTTGGATGGGCGAAAAGGGCTCGGAACGCATTTCCTCGGGCCGGATTTTTCAGTCGTCTCCGATGACGGCTAGGGCTATGTTTAGGGATGCTCGGAAACAGCGAACCCGGAGGGTCCAGTTGCATGTGGGGCTGCGTAAAGGCTCCCCTGTGGAGTTCACTTGTACCCAAAGTCTTCCTTTGGTGACACTTTTGGATGGTCCAAAGGGGCTTGCAACGCATTTCCTGGGGCCTGATTTTTCAGTCGTCTCCGATGACGGCTAGGGCTACGTTTAGGATTGCTCATGAACAGCGAACCCGGAGGGTCCAGTTGCATGTGGGGCTGCGTAAAGGCTCCCCTGGGGAGTTCACTTGTACCCAAAGCCTTCCTTTGGTGACACTTTTGGATGGTCCAAAGGGGCTTGCAACGCGTTTTCTGGGGACCGGGTTTTCAGTCTTCTCCCATGCCGGCTAGTGATATATTTAGGGTTGCTCGGAAAAATCGAACCCGGAGGGTCCAGTTGCATGTGGGGCTGCGTAAAGGCTCCCCTGGGGAGTTCACTTGTACCCAAAGCCTTCCTTTGGGGGCACTTTTGGATGGTCCTAAGGGGCTCGCAACGCATTTCCTGGGGCCTGATTTTTCATTCGTCTTCGATGCCTGCTAGGGCTATGTTTAGGGATGCTCGGAAACAGCGAACCCGGAGGGTCCAGTTGCATGTGGGGCTGCGTAAAGGCTCCCCTGGGGAGTTCACTTGTACCCAAAGTCTTCCTTTGGGGGCACTTTTGGATGGTCCAAAGGGGCTTGCAACGCGTTTTCTGGGGACCGGGTTTTCAGTCTTCTCCCATGCCGGCTAGTGATATATTTAGGGTTGCTCGGAAAAATCGAACCCGGAGGGTCCAGTTGCATGTGGGGCTGCGTAAAGGCTCCCCTGGGGAGTTCACTTGTATCCAAAGCCTTCCTTTGGGGGCACTTTTTGATGGTCCTAAGGGGCTCCAAACGCATTTCCTGGGGCCTGATTTTTCAGTCGTCTCCGATGACGGCTAGGGCTATGTTTAGGGATGCTCGGATACAGCGAACCCGGAGGGTCCAGTTGCATGTGGGGCTGTGTAAAGGCTCCCCTGGGGAGTTCACTTGTACCCAAAGCCTTCCTTTGGGGGCACTTTTGGATGGACGAAAAGGGCTCGCAACGCATTTCCTGGGGCCTGATTTTTCATTCGTCTTCGATGCCGGCTAGTGCTATGTTTAGGGATGCTCGGAAACAGCGAACCCGAAGGGTCCAGTTGCATGTGGGGCTGCATAAAGGCTCCCCTGGGGAGTTCACTTGTACCCAAAGTCTTCCTTTGGGGGCACTTTTGGAAGGGCGAAAAGGGCTCGGAACGCATTTCCTGGGGCCTGATTTTTCAGTCGTCTCCGATGACGGCTAGGGCTACGTTTAGGTTTGCTCAGGAACAGCAAACCCGGAGGGTCCAGTTGCATGTGGGGCTGCGTAAAGGCTCCCCTGGGGAGATCACTTGTACCCAAAGCCTTCCTTTGCGGGCACTTTTGGATGGTCCAAAGGGGCTTGCAACGCATTTCCTGGGGCCTGATTTTTCAGTCGTCTCCGATGATGGCTAGGGCTACGTTTAGGTTTGCTCATGAACAGCGAACCCGGAGGGTCCAGTTGCATGTGCGGCTGCGTAAAGGCTCCCCTTGGGATTTCACTTGTACCCAAAGCCTTCTTTTGGTGACACTTTTGGATGGGCGAAAAGGGCTTGCAACGCGTTTTCTGGGGCCCGGGTTTTCAGTCTTCTCCCATGCCGTTTAGGGATATAATTAGGGTTGCTCGGAAAAATCGAACCCGAAGGGTCCAGTTGCATGTGGGGCTGCGTAAAGGCTCCCCTGGGGAGTTCACTTGTATCCAAAGCCTTCCTTTGGGGGCACTTTTTGATGGTCCTAAGGGGCTCGCAACGCATTTCCTGGGGCCTGATTTTTCAGTCGTCTCCGATGACGGCTAGGGCTATGTTTAGGGATGCTCGGATACAGCGAACCCGGAGGGTCCAGTTGCATGTGGGGCTGTGTAAAGGCTCCCCTGGGGAGTTCACTTGTACCCAAAGCCTTCCTTTGGGGGCACTTTTGGATGGACGAAAAGGGCTCGCAACGCATTTCCTGGGGCCTGATTTTTCATTCGTCTTCGATGCCAGCTAGGGCTATGTTTAGGGATGCTCGGAAACAGCGAACCCGAAGGGTCCAGTTGCATGTGGGGCTGCGTAAAGGCTCCCCTGGGGAGTTCACTTGTACCCAAAGTCTTCCTTTGGGGGCACTTTTGGATGGGCGAAAAGGGCTCGGAACGCATTTCCTCGGGCCGGATTTTTCAGTCGTCTCCGATGACGGCTAGGGCTATGTTTAGGGATGCTCGGAAACAGCGAACCCGGAGGGTCCAGTTGCATGTGGGGCTGCGTAAAGGCTCCCCTGTGGAGTTCACTTGTACCCAAAGTCTTCCTTTGGTGACACTTTTGGATGGTCCAAAGGGGCTTGCAACGCATTTCCTGGGGCCTGATTTTTCAGTCGTCTCCGATGACGGCTAGGGCTACGTTTAGGATTGCTCATGAACAGCGAACCCGGAGGGTCCAGTTGCATGTGGGGCTGCGTAAAGGCTCCCCTGGGGAGTTCACTTGTACCCAAAGCCTTCCTTTGGTGACACTTTTGGATGGTCCAAAGGGGCTTGCAACGCGTTTTCTGGGGACCGGGTTTTCAGTCTTCTCCCATGCCGGCTAGTGATATATTTAGGGTTGCTCGGAAAAATCGAACCCGGAGGGTCCAGTTGCATGTGGGGCTGCGTAAAGGCTCCCCTGGGGAGTTCACTTGTATCCAAAGCCTTCCTTTGGGGGCACTTTTGGATGGTCCTAAGGGGCTCCAAACGCATTTCCTGGGGCCTGATTTTTCAGTCGTCTCCGATGACGGCTAGGGCTATGTTTAGGGATGCTCGGATACAGCGAACCCGGAGGGTCCAGTTGCATGTGGGGCTGTGTAAAGGCTCCCCTGGGGAGTTCACTTGTACCCAAAGCCTTCCTTTGGGGGCACTTTTGGATGGACGAAAAGGGCTCGCAACGCATTTCCTGGGGCCTGATTTTTCATTCGTCTTCGATGCCGGCTAAGGCTATGTTTAGGGATGCTCGGAAACAGCGAACCCGAAGGGTCCAGTTGCATGTGGGGCTGCATAAAGGCTCCCCTGGGGAGTTCACTTGTACCCAAAGTCTTCCTTTGGGGGCACTTTTGGATGGGCGAAAAGGGCTCGGAACGCATTTCCTGGGGCCTGATTTTTCAGTCGTCTCCGATGACGGCTAGGGCTACGTTTAGGTTTGATCAGGAACAGCGAACCCGGAGGGTCCAGTTGCATGTGGGGCTGCGTAAAGGCTCCCCTGGGGAGATCACTTGTACCCAAAGCCTTCCTTTGCGGGCACTTTTGGATGGTCCAAAGGGGCTTGCAACGCATTTCCTGGGGCCTGATTTTTCAGTCGTCTCCGATGATGGCTAGGGCTACGTTTAGGTTTGCTCATGAACAGCGAACCCGGAGGGTCCAGTTGCATGTGCGGCTGCGTAAAGGCTCCCCTTGGGATTTCACTTGTACCCAAAGCCTTCTTTTGGTGACACTTTTGGATGGGCGAAAAGGGCTTGCAACGCGTTTTCTGGGGCCCGGGTTTTCAGTCTTCTCCCATGCCGGTTAGGGATATAATTAGGGTTGCTCGGAAAAATCGAACCCGAAGGGTCCAGTTGCATGTGGGGCTGCGTAAAGGCTCCCCTGGGGAGTTCACTTGTACCCAAAGCCTTCCTTTGGGGGCACTTTTGGATGGTCCTAAGGGGCTCGCAACGCATTTCCTGGGGCCTGATTTTTCAGTCGTCTCCTATGACGGCCAGGGCTACGTTTAGGTTTGCTCAGGAACAGCGAACCCGGAGGGTCCAGTTGCATGTGGGGCTGCGTAAAGGCTCCCCTGGGGAGTTCACTTGTACCCAAAGCCTTCCTTTGGTGACACTTTTGGATGGTCCAAAGGGGCTTGAAACGCGTTTTCTGGTGCCCGGGTTTTCAGTCTTCTCCCATGCCGGCTAGTGATATATTTAGGGTTGCTCGGAAAAATCGAACCCGGATGGTCCAGTTGCATGTGGGGCTGCGTAAAGGCTCCCCTGGGGAGTTCACTTGTATCCAAAGCCTTCCTTTGGGGGCACTTTTGGATGGTCCTAAGGGGCTCGCAACGCATTTCCTGGGGCCTGATTTTTCAGTCGTCTCCGATGACGGCTAGGGCTATGTTTAGGGATGCTCGGATACAGCGAACCCGGAGGGTCCAGTTGCATGTGGGGCTGTGTAAAGGCTCCCCTGGGGAGTTCACTTGTATCCAAAGCCTTCGTTTGGGGGCACTTTTTGATGGTCCTAAGGGGCTCGCAACGCATTTCCTGGGGCCTGATTTTTCAGTCGTCTCCGATGACGGCTAGGGCTATGTTTAGGGATGCTCGGAAACAGCGAACCCGAAGGGTCCAGTTGCATGTGGGGCTGCATAAAGGCTCCCCTGGGGAGTTCACTTGTACCCAAAGTCTTCCTTTGGGGGCACTTTTGGATGGGCGAAAAGGGCTCGGAACGCATTTCCTCGGGCCGGATTTTTCAGTCGTCTCCGATGACGGCTAGGGCTATGTTTAGGGATGCTCGGAAACAGCGAACCCGGAGGGTCCAGTTGCATGTGGGGCTGTGTAAAGGCTCCCCTGGGGAGTTCACTTGTACCCAAAGCCTTCCTTTGGGGGCACTTTTGGATGGTCCAAAGGGGCTTGCAACGCGTTTTCTGGGGACCGGGTTTTCAGTCTTCTCCCATGCCGGCTAGTGATATATTTAGGGTTGCTCGGAAAAATCGAACCCGGAGGGTCCAGTTGCATGTGGGGCTGCGTAAAGGCTCCCCTGGGGAGTTCACTTGTATCCAAAGCCTTCCTTTGGGGGCACTTTTTGATGGTTCTAAGGGGCTCGGAACGCATTTCCTCGGGCCGGATTTTTCACTCGTCTCCGATGACGGCTAGGGCTATGTTTAGGGATGCTCGGAAACAGCGAACCCGGAGGGTCCAGTTGCATGTGGGGCTGCGTAAAGGCTCCCCTGTAAAGTTCACTTGTACCCAAAGTCTTCCTTTGCGGGCACTTTTGGATGGTCCAAAGGGGCTTGCAACGCATTTCCTGGGGCCTGATTTTTCAGTCGTCTCCGATGACGGCTAGGGCTACGTTTAGGATTGCTCATGAACAGCGAACCCGGAGGGTCCAGTTGCATGTGGGGCTGCGTAAAGGCTCCCCTGGTGAGTTCACTTGTACCCAAAGCCTTCCTTTGGTGACACTTTTGGATGGTCCAAAGGGGCTTGCAACTCGTTTTCTGGGGACCGGGTTTTCAGTCTTCTCCCATGCCGGCTAGTGATATATTTAGGGTTGCTCGGAAAAATCGAACCCGGAGGGTCCAGTTGCATGTGGGGCTGCGTAAAGGCTCCCCTGGGGAGTTCACTTGTACCCAAAGCCTTCCTTTGGGGGCACTTTTGGATGGATGAAAAGGGCTCGCAACGCATTTCCTGGGGCCTGATTTTTCATTCGTCTTCGATGCCTGCTAGGGCTATGTTTAGGGATGCTCGGAAACAGCGAACCCGGAGGGTCCAGTTGCATGTGGGGCTGCGTAAAGGCTCCCCTGGGGAGTTCACTTGTACCCAAAGCCTTCCTTTGGGGGCACTTTTGGATGGTCCAAAGGGGCTTGCAACGCGTTTTCTGGGGCCCGGGTTTTCAGTCTTCTCCCATGCCGGCTAGTGATATATTTAGGGTTGCTCGGAAAAATCGAACCCGGAGGGTCCAGTTGCATGTGGGGCTGCGTAAAGGCTCCCCTGGCGAGGTCACTTGTATCCAAAGCCTTCCTTTGGGGGCACTTTTGGATGGTCCTAAGGGGCTCCAAACGCATTTCCTGGGGCCTGATTTTTCAGTCGTCTCCGATGACGGCTAGGGCTATGTTTAGGGATGCTCGGATACAGCGAACCCGGAGGGTCCAGTTGCATGTGGGGCTGTGTAAAGGCTCCCCTGGGGAGTTCACTTGTACCCAAAGCCTTCCTTTGGGGGCACTTTTGGATGGACGAAAAGGGCTCGCAACGCATTTCCTGGGGCCTGATTTTTCATTCGTCTTCGATGCCGGCTAGGGCTATGTTTAGGGATGCTCGGAAACAGCGAACCCGAAGGGTCCAGTTGCATGTGGGGCTGCGTAAAGGCTCCCCTGGGGAGTTCACTTGTACCCAAAGTCTTCCTTTGGGGGCACTTTTGGATGGGCGAAAAGGGCTCGGAACGCATTTCCTCGGGCCGGATTTTTCAGTCGTCTCCGATGACGGCTAGGGCTATGTTTAGGGATGCTCGGAAACAGCGAACCCGGAGGGTCCAGTTGCATGTGGGGCTGCGTAAAGGCTCCCCTGTGGAGTTCACTTGTACCCAAAGTCTTCCTTTGGTGACACTTTTGGATGGTCCAAAGGGGCTTGCAACGCATTTCCTGGGGCCTGATTTTTCAGTCGTCTCCGATGACGGCTAGGGCTACGTTTAGGATTGCTCATGAACAGCGAACCCGGAGGGTCCAGTTGCATGTGGGGCTGCGTAAAGGCTCCCCTGGGGAGTTCACTTGTACCCAAAGCCTTCCTTTGGTGACACTTTTGGATGGTCCAAAGGGGCTTGCAACGCGTTTTCTGGGGACCGGGTTTTCAGTCTTCTCCCATGCCGGCTAGTGATATATTTAGGGTTGCTCGGAAAAATCGAACCCGGAGGGTCCAGTTGCATGTGGGGCTGCGTAAAGGCTCCCCTGGGGAGTTCACTTGTACCCAAAGCCTTCCTTTGGGGGCACTTTTGGATGGTCCTAAGGGGCTCGCAACGCATTTCCTGGGGCCTGATTTTCATTCGTCTTCGATGCCTGCTAGGGCTATGTTTAGGGATGCTCGGAAACAGCGAACCCGGAGGGTCCAGTTGCATGTGGGGCTGCGTAAAGGCTCCCCTGGGGAGTTCACTTGTACCCAAAGTCTTCCTTTGGGGGCACTTTTGGATGGTCCAAAGGGGCTTGCAACGCGTTTTCTGGGGACCGGGTTTTCAGTCTTCTCCATGCCGGCTAGTGATATATTTAGGGTTGCTCGGAAAAATCGAACCCGGAGGGTCCAGTTGCATGTGGGGCTGCGTAAAGGCTCCCCTGGGGAGTTCACTTGTATCCAAAGCCTTCCTTTGGGGGCACTTTTTGATGGTCCTAAGGGGCTCCAAACGCATTTCCTGGGGCCTGATTTTTCAGTCGTCTCCGATGACGGCTAGGGCTATGTTTAGGGATGCTCGGATACAGCGAACCCGGAGGGTCCAGTTGCATGTGGGGCTGTGTAAAGGCTCCCCTGGGGAGTTCACTTGTACCCAAAGCCTTCCTTTGGGGGCACTTTTGGATGGACGAAAAGGGCTCGCAACGCATTTCCTGGGGCCTGATTTTTCATTCGTCTTCGATGCCGGCTAGTGCTATGTTTAGGGATGCTCGGAAACAGCGAACCCGAAGGGTCCAGTTGCATGTGGGGCTGCATAAAGGCTCCCCTGGGGAGTTCACTTGTACCCAAAGTCTTCCTTTGGGGGCACTTTTGGAAGGGCGAAAAGGGCTCGGAACGCATTTCCTGGGGCCTGATTTTTCAGTCGTCTCCGATGACGGCTAGGGCTACGTTTAGGTTTGCTCATGAACAGCGCACCCGGAGGGTCCAGTTGCATGTGGGGCTGCGTAAAGGCTCCCCTGGGGAGATCACTTGTACCCAAAGCCTTCCTTTGGGGGCACTTTTGGATGGTCCAAAGGGGCTTGCAACGCATTTCCTGGGGCCTGATTTTTCAGTCGTCTCCGATGATGGCTAGGGCTACGTTTAGGTTTGCTCATGAACAGCGAACCCGGAGGGTCCAGTTGCATGTGCGGCTGCGTAAAGGCTCCCCTTGGGATTTCACTTGTACCCAAAGCCTTCTTTTGGTGACACTTTTGGATGGGCGAAAAGGGCTTGCAACGCGTTTTCTGGGGCCCGGGTTTTCAGTCTTCTCCCATGCCGTTTAGGGATATAATTAGGGTTGCTCGGAAAAATCGAACCCGAAGGGTCCAGTTGCATGTGGGGCTGCGTAAAGGCTCCCCTGGGGAGTTCACTTGTATCCAAAGCCTTCCTTTGGGGGCACTTTTTGATGGTCCTAAGGGGCTCGCAACGCATTTCCTGGGGCCTGATTTTTCAGTCGTCTCCGATGACGGCTAGGGCTATGTTTAGGGATGCTCGGATACAGCGAACCCGGAGGGTCCAGTTGCATGTGGGGCTGTGTAAAGGCTCCCCTGGGGAGTTCACTTGTACCCAAAGCCTTCCTTTGGGGGCACTTTTGGATGGACGAAAAGGGCTCGCAACGCATTTCCTGGGGCCTGATTTTTCATTCGTCTTCGATGCCAGCTAGGGCTATGTTTAGGGATGCTCGGAAACAGCGAACCCGAAGGGTCCAGTTGCATGTGGGGCTGCGTAAAGGCTCCCCTGGGGAGTTCACTTGTACCCAAAGTCTTCCTTTGGGGGCACTTTTGGATGGGCGAAAAGGGCTCGGAACGCATTTCCTCGGGCCGGATTTTTCAGTCGTCTCCGATGACGGCTAGGGCTATGTTTAGGGATGCTCGGAAACAGCGAACCCGGAGGGTCCAGTTGCATGTGGGGCTGCGTAAAGGCTCCCCTGTGGAGTTCACTTGTACCCAAAGTCTTCCTTTGGTGACACTTTTGGATGGTCCAAAGGGGCTTGCAACGCATTTCCTGGGGCCTGATTTTTCAGTCGTCTCCGATGACGGCTAGGGCTACGTTTAGGATTGCTCATGAACAGCGAACCCGGAGGGTCCAGTTGCATGTGGGGCTGCGTAAAGGCTCCCCTGGGGAGTTCACTTGTACCCAAAGCCTTCCTTTGGTGACACTTTTGGATGGTCCAAAGGGGCTTGCAACGCGTTTTCTGGGGACCGGGTTTTCAGTCTTCTCCCATGCCGGCTAGTGATATATTTAGGGTTGCTCGGAAAAATCGAACCCGGAGGGTCCAGTTGCATGTGGGGCTGCGTAAAGGCTCCCCTGGGGAGTTCACTTGTATCCAAAGCCTTCCTTTGGGGGCACTTTTTGATGGTCCTAAGGGGCTCCAAACGCATTTCCTGGGGCCTGATTTTTCAGTCGTCTCCGATGACGGCTAGGGCTATGTTTAGGGATGCTCGGATACAGCGAACCCGGAGGGTCCAGTTGCATGTGGGGCTGTGTAAAGGCTCCCCTGGGGAGTTCACTTGTACCCAAAGCCTTCCTTTGGGGGCACTTTTGGATGGACGAAAAGGGCTCGCAACGCATTTCCTGGGGCCTGATTTTTCATTCGTCTTCGATGCCAGCTAGGGCTATGTTTAGGGATGCTCGGAAACAGCGAACCCGAAGGGTCCAGTTGCATGTGGGGCTGCGTAAAGGCTCCCCTGGGGAGTTCACTTGTACCCAAAGTCTTCCTTTGGGGGCACTTTTGGATGGGCGAAAAGGGCTCGGAACGCATTTCCTCGGGCCGGATTTTTCAGTCGTCTCCGATGACGGCTAGGGCTATGTTTAGGGATGCTCGGAAACAGCGAACCCGGAGGGTCCAGTTGCATGTGGGGCTGCGTAAAGGCTCCCCTGTGGAGTTCACTTGTACCCAAAGTCTTCCTTTGGTGACACTTTTGGATGGTCCAAAGGGGCTTGCAACGCATTTCCTGGGGCCTGATTTTTCAGTCGTCTCCGATGACGGCTAGGGCTACGTTTAGGATTGCTCATGAACAGCGAACCCGGAGGGTCCAGTTGCATGTGGGGCTGCGTAAAGGCTCCCCTGGGGAGTTCACTTGTACCCAAAGCCTTCCTTTGGTGACACTTTTGGATGGTCCAAAGGGGCTTGCAACGCGTTTTCTGGGGACCGGGTTTTCAGTCTTCTCCCATGCCGGCTAGTGATATATTTAGGGTTGCTCGGAAAAATCGAACCCGGAGGGTCCAGTTGCATGTGGGGCTGCGTAAAGGCTCCCCTGGGGAGTTCACTTGTATCCAAAGCCTTCCTTTGGGGGCACTTTTTGATGGTCCTAAGGGGCTCCAAACGCATTTCCTGGGGCCTGATTTTTCAGTCATCTCCGATGACGGCTAGGGCTATGTTTAGGGATGCTCGGATACAGCGAACCCGGAGGGTCCAGTTGCATGTGGGGCTGTGTAAAGGCTCCCCTGGGGAGTTCACTTGTACCCAAAGCCTTCCTTTGGGGGCACTTTTGGATGGACGAAAAGGGCTCGCAACGCATTTCCTGGGGCCTGATTTTTCATTCGTCTTCGATGCCGGCTAGGGCTATGTTTAGGGATGCTCGGAAACAGCGAACCCGAAGGGTCCAGTTGCATGTGGGGCTGCGTAAAGGCTCCCCTGGGGAGTTCACTTGTACCCAAAGTCTTCCTTTGGGGGCACTTTTGGATGGGCGAAAAGGGCTCGGAACGCATTTCCTCGGGCCGGATTTTTCAGTCGTCTCCGATGACGGCTAGGGCTATGTTTAGGGATGCTCGGAAACAGCGAACCCGGAGGGTCCAGTTGCATGTGGGGCTGCGTAAAGGCTCCCCTGTGGAGTTCACTTGTACCCAAAGTCTTCCTTTGGTGACACTTTTGGATGGTCCAAAGGGGCTTGCAACGCATTTCCTGGGGCCTGATTTTTCAGTCGTCTCCGATGACGGCTAGGGCTACGTTTAGGATTGCTCATGAACAGCGAACCCGGAGGGTCCAGTTGCATGTGGGGCTGCGTAAAGGCTCCCCTGGGGAGTTCACTTGTACCCAAAGCCTTCCTTTGGTGACACTTTTGGATGGTCCAAAGGGGCTTGCAACGCGTTTTCTGGGGACCGGGTTTTCAGTCTTCTCCCATGCCGGCTAGTGATATATTTAGGGTTGCTCGGAAAAATCGAACCCGGAGGGTCCAGTTGCATGTGGGGCTGCGTAAAGGCTCCCCTGGGGAGTTCACTTGTACCCAAAGCCTTCCTTTGGGGGCACTTTTGGATGGACGAAAAGGGCTCGCAACGCATTTCCTGGGGCCTGATTTTTCATTCGTCTTCGATGCCTGCTAGGGCTATGTTTAGGGATGCTCGGAAACAGCGAACCCGGAGGGTCCAGTTGCATGTGGGGCTGCGTAAAGGCTCCCCTGGGGAGTTCACTTGTACCCAAAGTCTTCCTTTGGGGGCACTTTTGGATGGTCCAAAGGGGCTTGCAACGCGTTTTCTGGGGACCGGGTTTTCAGTCTTCTCCCATGCCGGTTAGGGATATAATTAGGGTTGCTCGGAAAAATCGAACCCGAAGGGTCCAGTTGCATGTGGGGCTGCGTAAAGGCTCCCCTGGGGAGTTCACTTGTATCCAAAGCCTTCCTTTGGGGGCACTTTTTGATGGTCCTAAGGGGCTCGCAATGCATTTCCTGGGGCCTGATTTTTCAGTCGTCTCCGATGACGGCTAGGGCTATGTTTAGGGATGCTCGGATACAGCGAACCCGGAGGGTCCAGTTGCATGTGGGGCTGTGTAAAGGCTCCCCTGGGGAGTTCACTTGTACCCAAAGCCTTCCTTTGGGGGCACTTTTGGATGGACGAAAAGGGCTCGCAACACATTTCCTGGGGCCTGATTTTTCATTCGTCTTCGATGCCGGCTAGGGCTATGTTTAGGGATGCTCGGAAACAGCGAACCCGAAGGGTCCAGTTGCATGTGGGGCTGCATAAAGGCTCCCCTGGGGAGTTCACTTGTACCCAAAGTCTTCCTTTGGGGGCACTTTTGGAAGGGCGAAAAGGGCTCGGAACGCATTTCCTGGGGCCTGATTTTTCAGTCGTCTCCGATGACGGCTAGGGCTACGTTTAGGTTTGCTCAGGAACAGCAAACCCGGAGGGTCCAGTTGCATGTGGGGCTGCGTAAAGGCTCCCCTGGGGAGATCACTTGTACCCAAAGCCTTCCTTTGCGGGCACTTTTGGATGGTCCAAAGGGGCTTGCAACGCATTTCCTGGGGCCTGATTTTTCAGTCGTCTCCGATGATGGCTAGGGCTACGTTTAGGTTTGCTCATGAACAGCGAACCCGGAGGGTCCAGTTGCATGTGCGGCTGCGTAAAGGCTCCCCTTGGGATTTCACTTGTACCCAAAGCCTTCTTTTGGTGACACTTTTGGATGGGCGAAAAGGGCTTGCAACGCGTTTTCTGGGGCCCGGGTTTTCAGTCTTCTCCCATGCCGGTTAGGGATATAATTAGGGTTGCTCGGAAAAATCGAACCCGAAGGGTCCAGTTGCATGTGGGGCTGCGTAAAGGCTCCCCTGGGGAGTTCACTTGTACCCAAAGCCTTCCTTTGGGGGCACTTTTGGATGGTCCTAAGGGGCTCGCAACGCATTTCCTGGGGCCTGATTTTTCAGTCGTCTCCTATGACGGCCAGGGCTACGTTTAGGTTTGCTCAGGAACAGCGAACCCGGAGGGTCCAGTTGCATGTGGGGCTGCGTAAAGGCTCCCCTGGGGAGTTCACTTGTACCCAAAGCCTTCCTTTGGGGGCACTTTTGGATGGTCCTAAGGGGCTTGCAACGCATTTCCTGGGGCCTGATTTTTCATTCGTCTTCGATGCCGGCTAGGGCTATGTTTAGGGATGCTCGGAAACAGCGAACCCGGAGGGTCCAGTTGCATGTGGGGCTGTGTAAAGGCTCCCCTGGGGAGTTCACTTGTACCCAAAGCCTTCCTTTGGGGGCACTTTTGGATGGTCCAACGGGGCTTGCAACGCGTTTTCTGGGGACCGGGTTTTCAGTCTTCTCCCATGCCGGCTAGTGATATATTTAGGTTTGCTCGGAAAAATCGAACCCGGAGGGTCCAGTTGCATGTGGGGCTGCGTAAAGGCTCCCCTGGGGAGTTCACTTGTATCCAAAGCCTTCCTTTGGGGGCACTTTTTGATGGTCCTAAGGGGCTCCAAACGCATTTCCTGGGGCCTGATTTTTCAGTCGTCTCCGATGACGGCTAGGGCTATGTTTAGGGATGCTCGGATACAGCGAACCCGGAGGGTCCAGTTGCATGTGGGGCTGTGTAAAGGCTCCCCTGGGGAGTTCACTTGTACCCAAAGCCTTCCTTTGGGGGCACTTTTGGATGGACGAAAAGGGCTCGCAACGCATTTCCTGGGGCCTGATTTTTCATTCGTCTTCGATGCCGGCTAGGGCTATGTTTAGGGATGCTCGGAAACAGCGAACCCGAAGGGTCCAGTTGCATGTGGGGCTGCGTAAAGGCTCCCCTGGGGAGTTCACTTGTACCCAAAGTCTTCCTTTGGGGGCACTTTTGGATGGGCGAAAAGGGCTCGGAACGCATTTCCTCGGGCCGGATTTTTCAGTCGTCTCCGATGACGGCTAGGGCTATGTTTAGGGATGCTCGGAAACAGCGAACCCGGAGGGTCCAGTTGCATGTGGGGCTGCGTAAAGGCTCCCCTGTGGAGTTCACTTGTACCCAAAGTCTTCCTTTGGTGACACTTTTGGATGGTCCAAAGGGGCTTGCAACGCATTTCCTGGGGCCTGATTTTTCAGTCGTCTCCGATGACGGCTAGGGCTACGTTTAGGATTGCTCATGAACAGCGAACCCGGAGGGTCCAGTTGCATGTGGGGCTGCGTAAAGGCTCCCCTGGGGAGTTCACTTGTACCCAAATCCTTCCTTTGGTGACACTTTTGGATGGTCCAAAGGGGCTTGCAACGCGTTTTCTGGGGACCGGGTTTTCAGTCTTCTCCCATGCCGGCTAGTGATATATTTAGGGTTGCTCGGAAAAATCGAACCCGGAGGGTCCAGTTGCATGTGGGGCTGCGTAAAGGCTCCCCTGGGGAGTTCACTTGTATCCAAAGCCTTCCTTTGGGGGCACTTTTTGATGGTCCTAAGGGGCTCCAAACGCATTTCCTGGGGCCTGATTTTTCAGTCATCTCCGATGACGGCTAGGGCTATGTTTAGGGATGCTCGGATACAGCGAACCCGGAGGGTCCAGTTGCATGTGGGGCTGCGTAAAGGCTCCCCTGGGGAGTTCACTTGTACCCAAAGTCTTCCTTTGGGGGCACTTTTGGATGGTCCTAAGGGGCTTGCAACGCGTTTTCTGGGGACCGGGTTTTCAGTCTTCTCCCATGCCGGCTAGTGATATATTTAGGGTTGCTCGGAAAAATCGAACCCGGAGGGTCCAGTTGCATGTGGGGCTGCGTAAAGGCTCCCCTGGGGAGTTCACTTGTATCCAAAGCCTTCCTTTGGGGGCACTTTTTGATGGTCCTAAGGGGCTCGCAACGCATTTCCTGGGGCCTGATTTTTCAGTCGTCTCCGATGACGGCTAGGGCTATGTTTAGGGATGCTCGGATACAGCGAACCCGGAGGGTCCAGTTGCATGTGGGGCTGTGTAAAGGCTCCCCTGGGGAGTTCACTTGTACCCAAAGCCTTCCTTTGGGGGCACTTTTGGATGGACGAAAAGGGCTCGCAACACATTTCCTGGGGCCTGATTTTTCATTCGTCTTCGATGCCGGCTAGGGCTATGTTTAGGGATGCTCGGAAACAGCGAACCCGAAGGGTCCAGTTGCATGTGGGGCTGCATAAAGGCTCCCCTGGGGAGTTCACTTGTACCCAAAGTCTTCCTTTGGGGGCACTTTTGGAAGGGCGAAAAGGGCTCGGAACGCATTTCCTGGGGCCTGATTTTTCAGTCGTCTCCGATGACGGCTAGGGCTACGTTTAGGTTTGCTCAGGAACAGCAAACCCGGAGGGTCCAGTTGCATGTGGGGCTGCGTAAAGGCTCCCCTGGGGAGATCACTTGTACCCAAAGCCTTCCTTTGCGGGCACTTTTGGATGGTCCAAAGGGGCTTGCAACGCATTTCCTGGGGCCTGATTTTTCAGTCGTCTCCGATGATGGCTAGGGCTACGTTTAGGTTTGCTCATGAACAGCGAACCCGGAGGGTCCAGTTGCATGTGCGGCTGCGTAAAGGCTCCCCTTGGGATTTCACTTGTACCCAAAGCCTTCTTTTGGTGACACTTTTGGATGGGCGAAAAGGGCTTGCAACGCGTTTTCTGGGGCCCGGGTTTTCAGTCTTCTCCCATGCCGGTTAGGGATATAATTAGGGTTGCTCGGAAAAATCGAACCCGAAGGGTCCAGTTGCATGTGGGGCTGCGTAAAGGCTCCCCTGGGGAGTTCACTTGTACCCAAAGCCTTCCTTTGGGGGCACTTTTGGATGGTCCTAAGGGGCTCGCAACGCATTTCCTGGGGCCTGATTTTTCAGTCGTCTCCTATGACGGCCAGGGCTACGTTTAGGTTTGCTCAGGAACAGCGAACCCGGAGGGTCCAGTTGCATGTGGGGCTGCGTAAAGGCTCCCCTGGGGAGTTCACTTGTACCCAAAGCCTTCCTTTGGGGGCACTTTTGGATGGACGAAAAGGGCTAGCAACGCATTTCCTGGGGCCTGATTTTTCATTCGTCTTCGATGCCGGCTAGGGCTATGTTTAGGGATGCTCGGAAACAGCGAACCCGGAGGGTCCAGTTGCATGTGGGGCTGTGTAAAGGCTCCCCTGGGGAGTTCACTTGTACCCAAAGCCTTCCTTTGGGGGCACTTTTGGATGGTCCAAAGGGGCTTGCAACGCGTTTTCTGGGGACCGGGTTTTCAGTCTTCTCCCATGCCGGCTAGTGATATATTTAGGTTTGCTCGGAAAAATCGAACCCGGAGGGTCCAGTTGCATGTGGGGCTGCGTAAAGGCTCCCCTGGGGAGTTCACTTGTATCCAAAGCCTTCCTTTGGGGGCACTTTTTGATGGTCCTAAGGGGCTCGCAACGCATTTCCTGGGGCCTGATTTTTCAGTCGTCTCCGATGACGGCTAGGGCTATGTTTAGGGATGCTCGGAAACAGCGAACCCGAAGGGTCCAGTTGCATGTGGGGCTGCATAAAGGCTCCCCTGGGGAGTTCACTTGTACCCAAAGTCTTCCTTTGGGGGCACTTTTGGATGGGCGAAAAGGGCTCGGAACGCATTTCCTCGGGCCGGATTTTTCAGTCGTCTCCGATGACGGCTAGGGCTATGTTTAGGGATGCTCGGAAACAGCGAACCCGGAGGGTCCAGTTGCATGTGGGGCTGCGTAAAGGCTCCCCTGGGGAGTTCACTTGTACCCAAAGCCTTCCTTTGGTGACACTTTTGGATGGTCCAAAGGGGCTTGCAACGCGTTTTCTGGGGACCGGGTTTTCAGTCTTCTCCCATGCCGGCTAGTGATATATTTAGGGTTGCTCGGAAAAATCGAACCCGGAGGGTCCAGTTGCATGTGGGGCTGCGTAAAGGCTCCCCTGGGGAGTTCACTTGTACCCAAAGCCTTCCTTTGGGGGCACTTTTGGATGGACGAAAAGGGCTCGCAACGCATTTCCTGGGGCCTGATTTTTCATTCGTCTTCGATGCCGGCTAGGGCTATGTTTAGGGATGCTCGGAAACAGCGAACCCGGAGGGTCCAGTTGCATGTGGGGCTGCGTAAAGGCTCCCCTGGGGAGTTCACTTGTACCCAAAGCCTTCCTTTGGTGACACTTTTGGATGGTCCAAAGGGGCTTGCAACGCGTTTTCTGGGGACCGGGTTTTCAGTCTTCTCCCATGCCGGCTAGTGATATATTTAGGGTTGCTCGGAAAAATCGAACCCGGAGGGTCCAGTTGCATGTGGGGCTGCGTAAAGGCTCCCCTGGGGAGTTCACTTGTATCCAAAGCCTTCCTTTGGGGGCACTTTTTGATGGTCCTAAGGGGCTCCAAACGCATTTCCTGGGGCCTGATTTTTCAGTCGTCTCCGATGACGGCTAGGGCTATGTTTAGGGATGCTCGGATACAGCGAACCCGGAGGGTCCAGTTGCATGTGGGGCTGTGTAAAGGCTCCCCTGGGGAGTTCACTTGTACCCAAAGCCTTCCTTTGGGGGCACTTTTGGATGGACGAAAAGGGCTCGCAACGCATTTCCTGGGGCCTGATTTTTCATTCGTCTTCGATGCCGGCTAGGGCTATGTTTAGGGATGCTCGGAAACAGCGAACCCGAAGGGTCCAGTTGCATGTGGGGCTGCATAAAGGCTCCCCTGGGGAGTTCACTTGTACCCAAAGTCTTCCTTTGGGGGCACTTTTGGATGGGCGAAAAGGGCTCGGAACGCATTTCCTGGGGCCTGATTTTTCAGTCGTCTCCGATGACGGCTAGGGCTATGTTTAGGGATGCTCGGAAACAGCGAACCCGGAGGGTCCAGTTGCATGTGGGGCTGCGTAAAGGCTCCCCTGGGGAGATCACTTGTACCCAAAGCCTTCCTTTGCGGGCACTTTTGGATGGTCCAAAGGGGCTTGCAACGCATTTCCTGGGGCCTGATTTTTCAGTCGTCTCCGATGACGGCTAGGGCTACGTTTAGGTTTGCTCATGAACAGCGAACCCGGAGGGTCCAGTTGCATGTGGGGCTGCGTAAAGGCTCCCCTGGGGAGTTCACTTGTACCCAAATCCTTCCTTTGGTGACACTTTTGGATGGTCCAAAGGGGCTTGCAACGCGTTTTCTGGGGACCGGGTTTTCAGTCTTCTCCCATGCCGGCTAGTGATATATTTAGGGTTGCTCGGAAAAATCGAACCCGGAGGGTCCAGTTGCATGTGGGGCTGCGTAAAGGCTCCCCTGGGGAGTTCACTTGTATCCAAAGCCTTCCTTTGGGGGCACTTTTGGATGGACGAAAAGGGCTCCAAACGCATTTCCTGGGGCCTGATTTTTCAGTCATCTCCGATGACGGCTAGGGCTATGTTTAGGGATGCTCGGATACAGCGAACCCGGAGGGTCCAGTTGCATGTGGGGCTGCGTAAAGGCTCCCCTGGGGAGTTCACTTGTACCCAAAGTCTTCCTTTGGGGGCACTTTTGGATGGTCCAAAGGGGCTTGCAACGCGTTTTCTGGGGACCGGGTTTTCAGTCTTCTCCCATGCCGGCTAGTGATATATTTAGGGTTGCTCGGAAAAATCGAACCCGGAGGGTCCAGTTGCATGTGGGGCTGCGTAAAGGCTCCCCTGGGGAGTTCACTTGTATCCAAAGCCTTCCTTTGGGGGCACTTTTTGATGGTCCTAAGGGGCTCGCAACGCATTTCCTGGGGCCTGATTTTTCAGTCGTCTCCGATGACGGCTAGGGCTATGTTTAGGGATGCTCGGATACAGCGAACCCGGAGGGTCCAGTTGCATGTGGGGCTGTGTAAAGGCTCCCCTGGGGAGTTCACTTGTACCCAAAGCCTTCCTTTGGGGGCACTTTTGGATGGACGAAAAGGGCTCGCAACACATTTCCTGGGGCCTGATTTTTCATTCGTCTTCGATGCCGGCTAGGGCTATGTTTAGGGATGCTCGGAAACAGCGAACCCGAAGGGTCCAGTTGCATGTGGGGCTGCATAAAGGCTCCCCTGGGGAGTTCACTTGTACCCAAAGTCTTCCTTTGGGGGCACTTTTGGAAGGGCGAAAAGGGCTCGGAACGCATTTCCTGGGGCCTGATTTTTCAGTCGTCTCCGATGACGGCTAGGGCTACGTTTAGGTTTGCTCAGGAACAGCAAACCCGGAGGGTCCAGTTGCATGTGGGGCTGCGTAAAGGCTCCCCTGGGGAGATCACTTGTACCCAAAGCCTTCCTTTGCGGGCACTTTTGGATGGTCCAAAGGGGCTTGCAACGCATTTCCTGGGGCCTGATTTTTCAGTCGTCTCCGATGATGGCTAGGGCTACGTTTAGGTTTGCTCATGAACAGCGAACCCGGAGGGTCCAGTTGCATGTGCGGCTGCGTAAAGGCTCCCCTTGGGATTTCACTTGTACCCAAAGCCTTCTTTTGGTGACACTTTTGGATGGGCGAAAAGGGCTTGCAACGCGTTTTCTGGGGCCCGGGTTTTCAGTCTTCTCCCATGCCGGTTAGGGATATAATTAGGGTTGCTCGGAAAAATCGAACCCGAAGGGTCCAGTTGCATGTGGGGCTGCGTAAAGGCTCCCCTGGGGAGTTCACTTGTACCCAAAGCCTTCCTTTGGGGGCACTTTTGGATGGTCCTAAGGGGCTCGCAACGCATTTCCTGGGGCCTGATTTTTCAGTCGTCTCCTATGACGGCCAGGGCTACGTTTAGGTTTGCTCAGGAACAGCGAACCCGGAGGGTCCAGTTGCATGTGGGGCTGCGTAAAGGCTCCCCTGGGGAGTTCACTTGTACCCAAAGCCTTCCTTTGGGGGCACTTTTGGATGGACGAAAAGGGCTAGCAACGCATTTCCTGGGGCCTGATTTTTCATTCGTCTTCGATGCCGGCTAGGGCTATGTTTAGGGATGCTCGGAAACAGCGAACCCGGAGGGTCCAGTTGCATGTGGGGCTGTGTAAAGGCTCCCCTGGGGAGTTCACTTGTACCCAAAGCCTTCCTTTGGGGGCACTTTTGGATGGTCCAAAGGGGCTTGCAACGCGTTTTCTGGGGACCGGGTTTTCAGTCTTCTCCCATGCCGGCTAGTGATATATTTAGGTTTGCTCGGAAAAATCGAACCCGGAGGGTCCAGTTGCATGTGGGGCTGCGTAAAGGCTCCCCTGGGGAGTTCACTTGTATCCAAAGCCTTCCTTTGGGGGCACTTTTTGATGGTCCTAAGGGGCTCGCAACGCATTTCCTGGGGCCTGATTTTTCAGTCGTCTCCGATGACGGCTAGGGCTATGTTTAGGGATGCTCGGAAACAGCGAACCCGAAGGGTCCAGTTGCATGTGGGGCTGCATAAAGGCTCCCCTGGGGAGTTCACTTGTACCCAAAGTCTTCCTTTGGGGGCACTTTTGGATGGGCGAAAAGGGCTCGGAACGCATATCCTCGGGCCGGATTTTTCAGTCGTCTCCGATGACGGCTAGGGCTATGTTTAGGGATGCTCGGAAACAGCGAACCCGGAGGGTCCAGTTGCATGTGGGGCTGCGTAAAGGCTCCCCTGGGGAGTTCACTTGTACCCAAAGCCTTCCTTTGGTGACACTTTTGGATGGTCCAAAGGGGCTTGCAACGCGTTTTCTGGGGACCGGGTTTTCAGTCTTCTCCCATGCCGGCTAGTGATATATTTAGGGTTGCTCGGAAAAATCGAACCCGGAGGGTCCAGTTGCATGTGGGGCTGCGTAAAGGCTCCCCTGGGGAGTTCACTTGTACCCAAAGCCTTCCTTTGGGGGCACTTTTGGATGGACGAAAAGGGCTCGCAACGCATTTCCTGGGGCCTGATTTTTCATTCGTCTTCGATGCCGGCTAGGGCTATGTTTAGGGATGCTCGGAAACAGCGAACCCGGAGGGTCCAGTTGCATGTGGGGCTGCGTAAAGGCTCCCCTGGGGAGTTCACTTGTACCCAAAGCCTTCCTTTGGTGACACTTTTGGATGGTCCAAAGGGGCTTGCAACGCGTTTTCTGGGGACCGGGTTTTCAGTCTTCTCCCATGCCGGCTAGTGATATATTTAGGGTTGCTCGGAAAAATCGAACCCGGAGGGTCCAGTTGCATGTGGGGCTGCGTAAAGGCTCCCCTGGGGAGTTCACTTGTATCCAAAGCCTTCCTTTGGGGGCACTTTTTGATGGTCCTAAGGGGCTCCAAACGCATTTCCTGGGGCCTGATTTTTCAGTCGTCTCCGATGACGGCTAGGGCTATGTTTAGGGATGCTCGGATACAGCGAACCCGGAGGGTCCAGTTGCATGTGGGGCTGTGTAAAGGCTCCCCTGGGGAGTTCACTTGTACCCAAAGCCTTCCTTTGGGGGCACTTTTGGATGGACGAAAAGGGCTCGCAACGCATTTCCTGGGGCCTGATTTTTCATTCGTCTTCGATGCCGGCTAGGGCTATGTTTAGGGATGCTCGGAAACAGCGAACCCGAAGGGTCCAGTTGCATGTGGGGCTGCATAAAGGCTCCCCTGGGGAGTTCACTTGTACCCAAAGTCTTCCTTTGGGGGCACTTTTGGATGGGCGAAAAGGGCTCGGAACGCATTTCCTGGGGCCTGATTTTTCAGTCGTCTCCGATGACGGCTAGGGCTACGTTTAGGATTGCTCATGAACAGCGAACCCGGAGGGTCCAGTTGCATGTGGGGCTGCGTAAAGGCTCCCCTGGGGAGTTCACTTGTACCCAAATCCTTCCTTTGGTGACACTTTTGGATGGTCCAAAGGGGCTTGCAACGCGTTTTCTGGGGACCGGGTTTTCAGTCTTCTCCCATGCCGGCTAGTGATATATTTAGGGTTGCTCGGAAAAATCGAACCCGGAGGGTCCAGTTGCATGTGGGGCTGCGTAAAGGCTCCCCTGGGGAGTTCACTTGTATCCAAAGCCTTCCTTTGGGGGCACTTTTTGATGGTCCTAAGGGGCTCCAAACGCATTTCCTGGGGCCTGATTTTTCAGTCATCTCCGATGACGGCTAGGGCTATGTTTAGGGATGCTCGGATACAGCGAACCCGGAGGGTCCAGTTGCATGTGGGGCTGCGTAAAGGCTCCCCTGGGGAGTTCACTTGTACCCAAAGTCTTCCTTTGGGGGCACTTTTGGATGGTCCTAAGGGGCTTGCAACGCGTTTTCTGGGGACCGGGTTTTCAGTCTTCTCCCATGCCGGCTAGTGATATATTTAGGGTTGCTCGGAAAAATCGAACCCGGAGGGTCCAGTTGCATGTGGGGCTGCGTAAAGGCTCCCCTGGGGAGTTCACTTGTATCCAAAGCCTTCCTTTGGGGGCACTTTTTGATGGTCCTAAGGGGCTCGCAACGCATTTCCTGGGGCCTGATTTTTCAGTCGTCTCCGATGACGGCTAGGGCTATGTTTAGGGATGCTCGGATACAGCGAACCCGGAGGGTCCAGTTGCATGTGGGGCTGTGTAAAGGCTCCCCTGGGGAGTTCACTTGTACCCAAAGCCTTCCTTTGGGGGCACTTTTGGATGGACGAAAAGGGCTCGCAACACATTTCCTGGGGCCTGATTTTTCATTCGTCTTCGATGCCGGCTAGGGCTATGTTTAGGGATGCTCGGAAACAGCGAACCCGAAGGGTCCAGTTGCATGTGGGGCTGCATAAAGGCTCCCCTGGGGAGTTCACTTGTACCCAAAGTCTTCCTTTGGGGGCACTTTTGGAAGGGCGAAAAGGGCTCGGAACGCATTTCCTGGGGCCTGATTTTTCAGTCGTCTCCGATGACGGCTAGGGCTACGTTTAGGTTTGCTCAGGAACAGCAAACCCGGAGGGTCCAGTTGCATGTGGGGCTGCGTAAAGGCTCCCCTGGGGAGATCACTTGTACCCAAAGCCTTCCTTTGCGGGCACTTTTGGATGGTCCAAAGGGGCTTGCAACGCATTTCCTGGGGCCTGATTTTTCAGTCGTCTCCGATGATGGCTAGGGCTACGTTTAGGTTTGCTCATGAACAGCGAACCCGGAGGGTCCAGTTGCATGTGCGGCTGCGTAAAGGCTCCCCTTGGGATTTCACTTGTACCCAAAGCCTTCTTTTGGTGACACTTTTGGATGGGCGAAAAGGGCTTGCAACGCGTTTTCTGGGGCCCGGGTTTTCAGTCTTCTCCCATGCCGGTTAGGGATATAATTAGGGTTGCTCGGAAAAATCGAACCCGAAGGGTCCAGTTGCATGTGGGGCTGCGTAAAGGCTCCCCTGGGGAGTTCACTTGTACCCAAAGCCTTCCTTTGGGGGCACTTTTGGATGGTCCTAAGGGGCTCGCAACGCATTTCCTGGGGCCTGATTTTTCAGTCGTCTCCTATGACGGCCAGGGCTACGTTTAGGTTTGCTCAGGAACAGCGAACCCGGAGGGTCCAGTTGCATGTGGGGCTGCGTAAAGGCTCCCCTGGGGAGTTCACTTGTACCCAAAGCCTTCCTTTGGGGGCACTTTTGGATGGACGAAAAGGGCTAGCAACGCATTTCCTGGGGCCTGATTTTTCATTCGTCTTCGATGCCGGCTAGGGCTATGTTTAGGGATGCTCGGAAACAGCGAACCCGGAGGGTCCAGTTGCATGTGGGGCTGTGTAAAGGCTCCCCTGGGGAGTTCACTTGTACCCAAAGCCTTCCTTTGGGGGCACTTTTGGATGGTCCAAAGGGGCTTGCAACGCGTTTTCTGGGGACCGGGTTTTCAGTCTTCTCCCATGCCGGCTAGTGATATATTTAGGTTTGCTCGGAAAAATCGAACCCGGAGGGTCCAGTTGCATGTGGGGCTGCGTAAAGGCTCCCCTGGGGAGTTCACTTGTATCCAAAGCCTTCCTTTGGGGGCACTTTTTGATGGTCCTAAGGGGCTCGCAACGCATTTCCTGGGGCCTGATTTTTCAGTCGTCTCCGATGACGGCTAGGGCTATGTTTAGGGATGCTCGGAAACAGCGAACCCGAAGGGTCCAGTTGCATGTGGGGCTGCATAAAGGCTCCCCTGGGGAGTTCACTTGTACCCAAAGTCTTCCTTTGGGGGCACTTTTGGATGGGCGAAAAGGGCTCGGAACGCATTTCCTCGGGCCGGATTTTTCAGTCGTCTCCGATGACGGCTAGGGCTATGTTTAGGGATGCTCGGAAACAGCGAACCCGGAGGGTCCAGTTGCATGTGGGGCTGCGTAAAGGCTCCCCTGGGGAGTTCACTTGTACCCAAAGCCTTCCTTTGG
The DNA here is from genome assembly GCF_963932015.1 of Anas acuta. NCBI lineage: Eukaryota > Metazoa > Chordata > Aves > Anseriformes > Anatidae > Anas > Anas acuta. The sequence continues at coordinate 91,988 of NW_027076100.1, forward strand.
TGACACTTTTGGATGGTCCAAAGGGGCTTGCAACGCGTTTTCTGGGGACCGGGTTTTCAGTCTTCTCCCATGCCGGCTAGTGATATATTTAGGGTTGCTCGGAAAAATCGAACCCGGAGGGTCCAGTTGCATGTGGGGCTGCGTAAAGGCTCCCCTGGGGAGTTCACTTGTACCCAAAGCCTTCCTTTGGGGGCACTTTTGGATGGACGAAAAGGGCTCGCAACGCATTTCCTGGGGCCTGATTTTTCATTCGTCTTCGATGCCGGCTAGGGCTATGTTTAGGGATGCTCGGAAACAGCGAACCCGGAGGGTCCAGTTGCATGTGGGGCTGCGTAAAGGCTCCCCTGGGGAGTTCACTTGTACCCAAAGCCTTCCTTTGGTGACACTTTTGGATGGTCCAAAGGGGCTTGCAACGCGTTTTCTGGGGACCGGGTTTTCAGTCTTCTCCCATGCCGGCTAGTGATATATTTAGGGTTGCTCGGAAAAATCGAACCCGGAGGGTCCAGTTGCATGTGGGGCTGCGTAAAGGCTCCCCTGGGGAGTTCACTTGTATCCAAAGCCTTCCTTTGGGGGCACTTTTTGATGGTCCTAAGGGGCTCCAAACGCATTTCCTGGGGCCTGATTTTTCAGTCGTCTCCGATGACGGCTAGGGCTATGTTTAGGGATGCTCGGATACAGCGAACCCGGAGGGTCCAGTTGCATGTGGGGCTGTGTAAAGGCTCCCCTGGGGAGTTCACTTGTACCCAAAGCCTTCCTTTGGGGGCACTTTTGGATGGACGAAAAGGGCTCGCAACGCATTTCCTGGGGCCTGATTTTTCATTCGTCTTCGATGCCGGCTAGGGCTATGTTTAGGGATGCTCGGAAACAGCGAACCCGAAGGGTCCAGTTGCATGTGGGGCTGCATAAAGGCTCCCCTGGGGAGTTCACTTGTACCCAAAGTCTTCCTTTGGGGGCACTTTTGGATGGGCGAAAAGGGCTCGGAACGCATTTCCTGGGGCCTGATTTTTCAGTCGTCTCCGATGACGGCTAGGGCTATGTTTAGGGATGCTCGGAAACAGCGAACCCGGAGGGTCCAGTTGCATGTGGGGCTGCGTAAAGGCTCCCCTGGGGAGATCACTTGTACCCAAAGCCTTCCTTTGCGGGCACTTTTGGATGGTCCAAAGGGGCTTGCAACGCATTTCCTGGGGCCTGATTTTTCAGTCGTCTCCGATGACGGCTAGGGCTACGTTTAGGTTTGCTCATGAACAGCGAACCCGGAGGGTCCAGTTGCATGTGGGGCTGCGTAAAGGCTCCCCTGGGGAGTTCACTTGTACCCAAATCCTTCCTTTGGTGACACTTTTGGATGGTCCAAAGGGGCTTGCAACGCGTTTTCTGGGGACCGGGTTTTCACTCTTCTCCCATGCCGGCTAGTGATATATTTAGGGTTGCTCGGAAAAATCGAACCCGGAGGGTCCAGTTGCATGTGGGGCTGCGTAAAGGCTCCCCTGGGGAGTTCACTTGTATCCAAAGCCTTCCTTTGGGGGCACTTTTGGATGGACGAAAAGGGCTCCAAACGCATTTCCTGGGGCCTGATTTTTCAGTCATCTCCGATGACGGCTAGGGCTATGTTTAGGGATGCTCGGATACAGCGAACCCGGAGGGTCCAGTTGCATGTGGGGCTGCGTAAAGGCTCCCCTGGGGAGTTCACTTGTACCCAAAGTCTTCCTTTGGGGGCACTTTTGGATGGTCCAAAGGGGCTTGCAACGCGTTTTCTGGGGACCGGGTTTTCAGTCTTCTCCCATGCCGGCTAGTGATATATTTAGGGTTGCTCGGAAAAATCGAACCCGGAGGGTCCAGTTGCATGTGGGGCTGCGTAAAGGCTCCCCTGGGGAGTTCACTTGTATCCAAAGCCTTCCTTTGGGGGCACTTTTTGATGGTCCTAAGGGGCTCGCAACGCATTTCCTGGGGCCTGATTTTTCAGTCGTCTCCGATGACGGCTAGGGCTATGTTTAGGGATGCTCGGATACAGCGAACCCGGAGGGTCCAGTTGCATGTGGGGCTGTGTAAAGGCTCCCCTGGGGAGTTCACTTGTACCCAAAGCCTTCCTTTGGGGGCACTTTTGGATGGACGAAAAGGGCTCGCAACACATTTCCTGGGGCCTGATTTTTCATTCGTCTTCGATGCCGGCTAGGGCTATGTTTAGGGATGCTCGGAAACAGCGAACCCGAAGGGTCCAGTTGCATGTGGGGCTGCATAAAGGCTCCCCTGGGGAGTTCACTTGTACCCAAAGTCTTCCTTTGGGGGCACTTTTGGAAGGGCGAAAAGGGCTCGGAACGCATTTCCTGGGGCCTGATTTTTCAGTCGTCTCCGATGACGGCTAGGGCTACGTTTAGGTTTGCTCAGGAACAGCAAACCCGGAGGGTCCAGTTGCATGTGGGGCTGCGTAAAGGCTCCCCTGGGGAGATCACTTGTACCCAAAGCCTTCCTTTGCGGGCACTTTTGGATGGTCCAAAGGGGCTTGCAACGCATTTCCTGGGGCCTGATTTTTCAGTCGTCTCCGATGATGGCTAGGGCTACGTTTAGGTTTGCTCATGAACAGCGAACCCGGAGGGTCCAGTTGCATGTGCGGCTGCGTAAAGGCTCCCCTTGGGATTTCACTTGTACCCAAAGCCTTCTTTTGGTGACACTTTTGGATGGGCGAAAAGGGCTTGCAACGCGTTTTCTGGGGCCCGGGTTTTCAGTCTTCTCCCATGCCGGTTAGGGATATAATTAGGGTTGCTCGGAAAAATCGAACCCGAAGGGTCCAGTTGCATGTGGGGCTGCGTAAAGGCTCCCCTGGGGAGTTCACTTGTACCCAAAGCCTTCCTTTGGGGGCACTTTTGGATGGTCCTAAGGGGCTCGCAACGCATTTCCTGGGGCCTGATTTTTCAGTCGTCTCCTATGACGGCCAGGGCTACGTTTAGGTTTGCTCAGGAACAGCGAACCCGGAGGGTCCAGTTGCATGTGGGGCTGCGTAAAGGCTCCCCTGGGGAGTTCACTTGTACCCAAAGCCTTCCTTTGGGGGCACTTTTGGATGGACGAAAAGGGCTAGCAACGCATTTCCTGGGGCCTGATTTTTCATTCGTCTTCGATGCCGGCTAGGGCTATGTTTAGGGATGCTCGGAAACAGCGAACCCGGAGGGTCCAGTTGCATGTGGGGCTGTGTAAAGGCTCCCCTGGGGAGTTCACTTGTACCCAAAGCCTTCCTTTGGGGGCACTTTTGGATGGTCCAAAGGGGCTTGCAACGCGTTTTCTGGGGACCGGGTTTTCAGTCTTCTCCCATGCCGGCTAGTGATATATTTAGGTTTGCTCGGAAAAATCGAACCCGGAGGGTCCAGTTGCATGTGGGGCTGCGTAAAGGCTCCCCTGGGGAGTTCACTTGTATCCAAAGCCTTCCTTTGGGGGCACTTTTTGATGGTCCTAAGGGGCTCGCAACGCATTTCCTGGGGCCTGATTTTTCAGTCGTCTCCGATGACGGCTAGGGCTATGTTTAGGGATGCTCGGAAACAGCGAACCCGAAGGGTCCAGTTGCATGTGGGGCTGCATAAAGGCTCCCCTGGGGAGTTCACTTGTACCCAAAGTCTTCCTTTGGGGGCACTTTTGGATGGGCGAAAAGGGCTCGGAACGCATATCCTCGGGCCGGATTTTTCAGTCGTCTCCGATGACGGCTAGGGCTATGTTTAGGGATGCTCGGAAACAGCGAACCCGGAGGGTCCAGTTGCATGTGGGGCTGCGTAAAGGCTCCCCTGGGGAGTTCACTTGTACCCAAAGCCTTCCTTTGGTGACACTTTTGGATGGTCCAAAGGGGCTTGCAACGCGTTTTCTGGGGACCGGGTTTTCAGTCTTCTCCCATGCCGGCTAGTGATATATTTAGGGTTGCTCGGAAAAATCGAACCCGGAGGGTCCAGTTGCATGTGGGGCTGCGTAAAGGCTCCCCTGGGGAGTTCACTTGTACCCAAAGCCTTCCTTTGGGGGCACTTTTGGATGGACGAAAAGGGCTCGCAACGCATTTCCTGGGGCCTGATTTTTCATTCGTCTTCGATGCCGGCTAGGGCTATGTTTAGGGATGCTCGGAAACAGCGAACCCGGAGGGTCCAGTTGCATGTGGGGCTGCGTAAAGGCTCCCCTGGGGAGTTCACTTGTACCCAAAGCCTTCCTTTGGTGACACTTTTGGATGGTCCAAAGGGGCTTGCAACGCGTTTTCTGGGGACCGGGTTTTCAGTCTTCTCCCATGCCGGCTAGTGATATATTTAGGGTTGCTCGGAAAAATCGAACCCGGAGGGTCCAGTTGCATGTGGGGCTGCGTAAAGGCTCCCCTGGGGAGTTCACTTGTATCCAAAGCCTTCCTTTGGGGGCACTTTTTGATGGTCCTAAGGGGCTCCAAACGCATTTCCTGGGGCCTGATTTTTCAGTCGTCTCCGATGACGGCTAGGGCTATGTTTAGGGATGCTCGGATACAGCGAACCCGGAGGGTCCAGTTGCATGTGGGGCTGTGTAAAGGCTCCCCTGGGGAGTTCACTTGTACCCAAAGCCTTCCTTTGGGGGCACTTTTGGATGGACGAAAAGGGCTCGCAACGCATTTCCTGGGGCCTGATTTTTCATTCGTCTTCGATGCCGGCTAGGGCTATGTTTAGGGATGCTCGGAAACAGCGAACCCGAAGGGTCCAGTTGCATGTGGGGCTGCATAAAGGCTCCCCTGGGGAGTTCACTTGTACCCAAAGTCTTCCTTTGGGGGCACTTTTGGATGGGCGAAAAGGGCTCGGAACGCATTTCCTGGGGCCTGATTTTTCAGTCGTCTCCGATGACGGCTAGGGCTATGTTTAGGGATGCTCGGAAACAGCGAACCCGGAGGGTCCAGTTGCATGTGGGGCTGCGTAAAGGCTCCCCTGGGGAGATCACTTGTACCCAAAGCCTTCCTTTGCGGGCACTTTTGGATGGTCCAAAGGGGCTTGCAACGCATTTCCTGGGGCCTGATTTTTCAGTCGTCTCCGATGACGGCTAGGGCTACGTTTAGGTTTGCTCATGAACAGCGAACCCGGAGGGTCCAGTTGCATGTGGGGCTGCGTAAAGGCTCCCCTGGGGAGTTCACTTGTACCCAAAGCCTTCCTTTGGTGACACTTTTGGATGGTCCAAAGGGGCTTGCAACGCGTTTTCTGGGGACCGGGTTTTCAGTCTTCTCCCATGCCGGCTAGTGATATATTTAGGGTTGCTCGGAAAAATCGAACCCGGAGGGTCCAGTTGCATGTGGGGCTGCGTAAAGGCTCCCCTGGGGAGTTCACTTGTATCCAAAGCCTTCCTTTGGGGGCACTTTTGGATGGGCAAAAAGGGCTCGCAACGCATTTCCTGGGGCCTGATTTTTCATTCGTCTTCGATGCCGGCTAGGGCTATGTTTAGGGATGCTCGGAAACAGCGAACCCGGAGGGTCCAGTTGCATGTGCGGCTGCGTAAAGGCTCCCCTTGGGATTTCAATTGTACCCAAAGCCTTCTTTTGGTGACACTTTTGGATGGTCCAAAGGGGCTTGCAAAGCGTTTTCTGGGGCCCGGGTTTTCAGTCTTCTCCCATGCCGGTTTGGGATATAATTAGGGTTGCTCGGAAAAATCGAACCCGAAGGGTCCAGTTGCATGTGGGGCTGCGTAAAGGCTCCCCTGGGGAGTTCACTTGTATCCAAAGCCTTCCTTTGGGGGCACTTTTTGATGGTTCTAAGGGGCTCCAAACGCATTTCCTGGGGCCTGATTTTTCAGTCGTCTCCGATGACGGCTAGGGCTATGTTTAGGGATGCTCGGAAACAGCGAACCCGGAGGGTCCAGTTGCATGTGGGGCTGCATAAAGGCTCCCCTGGGGAGTTCACTTGTACCCAAAGTCTTCCTTTGGGGGCACTTTTGGATGGGCGAAAAGGGCTCGGAACGCATTTCCTGGGGCCGGATTTTTCAGTCGTCTCCGATGCCGGCTAGGGCTATGTTTAGGGATGCTCAGAAACAGCGAACCCGGAGGGTCCAGTTGCATGTGGGGCTGCGTAAAGGCTCCCCTGGGGAGTTCACTTGTACCCAAAGCCTTCCTTTGGTGACACTTTTGGATGGTCCAAAGGGGCTTGAAACGCGTTTTCTGGGGACCGGGTTTTCAGTCTTCTCTCATGCCGGCTAGTGATATGTTTAGGGATGCTCGGAAACAGCGAACCCGGAGGGTCCAGTTGCATGTGGGGCTGCGTAAAGGCTCCCCTGGGGAGTTCACTTGTATCCAAAGCCTTCCTTTGGGGGCACATTTTGATGGTCCTAAGGGGCTCGCAACGCATTTCCTGGGGCCATATTTTTTAGTCGTCATCGATGCCGGCTAGGGCTATGTTTAGGGATGCTCGGAAACAGCGAACCCGGAGGGTCCAGTTGCATGTGGGGCTGCGTAAAGGCTCCCCTGGGGAGTTCAATTGTACCCAAAGCCTTCCTTTGGGGGCACTTTTGGATGGGCGAAAAGGGCTTGCAACGCATTTCCTGGGGCCTGATTTTTCACTCGTCTCGGATGCCGTCTAGGACTATGTTTAGGGATGCTCGGAAACAGCGAACCCGGAGGGTCCAGTTGCATGTGGGGCTGCGTAAAGGCTCCCCTGCAGAGTTCTCTTGTACCCAAAGTCTTCCTTTGCGGGCACTTTTGGATGGGCGAAAAGGGCTCGGAACGCATTTCCTGGGGCCTGATTTTTCAGTCGTCTCCGATGACGGATAGGGCTACGTTTAGGTTTGCTCAGGAACAGCGAACCCGGAGGGTCCAGTTGCATGTGGGGCTGCGTAAAGGCTCCCCTGGGGAGATCACTTGTACCCAAAGCCTTCCTTTGCGGGCACTTTTAGATGGTCCAAAGGGGCTTGCAACGCATTTCCTGGGGCCTGATTTTTCAGTCGTCTCCTATGACGGCCAGGGCTACGTTTAGGTTTGCTCAGGAACAGCGAACCCGAAGGGTCCAGTTGCATGTGGGGCTGCGTAAAGGCTCCCCTGGGGAGTTAACTTGTACCCAAAGCCTTCCTTTGGTGACACTTTTGGATGGTCCAAAGGGGCTTGAAACGCGTTTTCTGGTGCCCGGGTTTTCAGTCTTCTCCCATGCCGGCTAGGGATATATTTAGGGTTGCTCGGAAAAATCGAACCCGGAGGGTCCAGTTGCATGTGGGGCTGCGTAAAGGCTCCCCTGGGGAGTTCACTTGTATCCAAAGCCTTCGTTTGGGGGCACTTTTGGATGGTCCTAAGGGGCTCGCAACGCATTTCCTGAGGCCTGATTTTTCAGTCGTCATCGATGCCGGCTAGGGCTATGTTTAGGGATGCTCGGAAACAGCGAACCCGGAGGGTCCAGTTGCATGTGGGGCTGCGTAAAGGCTCCCCTGGGGAGTTCACTTGTACCCAAAGCCTTCCTTTGGGGGCACTTTTGGATGGACGAAAATGGCTAGCAACGCATTTCCTGGGGCCTGATTTTTCATTCGTCTTCGATGCCGGCTAGGGCTATGTTTAGGGATGCTCGGAAACAGCGAACCCGGAGGGTCCAGTTGCATGTGGGGCTGTGTAAAGGCTCCCCTGGGGAGTTCACTTGTACCCAAAGCCTTCCTTTGGGGGCACTTTTGGATGGTACAAAGGGGCTTGCAACGCGTTTTCTGGGGACCGGGTTTTCAGTCTTCTCCCATGCCGGCTCGTGATATATTTAGGGTTGCTCGGAAAAATCGAACCCGGAGGGTCCAGTTGCATGTGGGGCTGCGTAAAGGCTCCCCTGGGGAGTTCACTTGTATCCAAAGCCTTCCTTTGGGGGCACATTTTGATGGTCCTAAGGGGCTCGCAACGCATTTCCTGGGGCCATATTTTTTAGTCGTCATCGATGCCGGCTAGGGCTATGTTTAGGGATGCTCGGAAACAGCGAACCCGGAGGGTCCAGTTGCATGTGGGGCTGCGTAAAGGCTCCCCTGGGGAGTTCAATTGTACCCAAAGCCTTCCTTTGGGGGCACTTTTGGATGGGCGAAAAGGGCTTGCAACGCATTTCCTGGGGCCTGATTTTTCAGTCGTCTCCGATGCCGTCTAGGAATATGTTTAGGGATGCTCGGAAACAGCGAACCCGGAGGGTCCAGTTGCATGTGGGGCTGCGTAAAGGCTCCCCTGCAGAGTTCTCTTGTACCCAAAGTCTTCCTTTGCGGGCACTTTTGGATGGGCGAAAAGGGCTCGGAACGCATTTCCTGGGGCCTGATTTTTCAGTCGTCTCCGATGACGGATAGGGCTACGTTTAGGTTTGCTCAGGAACAGCGAACCCGGAGGGTCCAGTTGCATGTGGGGCTGCGTAAAGGCTCCCCTGGGGAGATCACTTGTACCCAAAGCCTTCCTTTGCGGGCACTTTTAGATGGTCCAAAGGGGCTTGCAACGCATTTCCTGGGGCCTGATTTTTCAGTCGTCTCCTATGACGGCCAGGGCTACGTTTAGGTTTGCTCAGGAACAGCGAACCCGAAGGGTCCAGTTGCATGTGGGGCTGCGTAAAGGCTCCCCTGGGGAGTTAACTTGTACCCAAAGCCTTCCTTTGGTGACACTTTTGGATGGTCCAAAGGGGCTTGAAACGCGTTTTCTGGTGCCCGGGTTTTCAGTCTTCTCCCATGCCGGCTAGGGATATATTTAGGGTTGCTCGGAAAAATCGAACCCGGAGGGTCCAGTTGCATGTGGGGCTGCGTAAAGGCTCCCCTGGGGAGTTCACTTGTATCCAAAGCCTTCGTTTGGGGGCACTTTTGGATGGTCCTAAGGGGCTCGCAACGCATTTCCTGAGGCCTGATTTTTCAGTCGTCATCGATGCCGGCTAGGGCTATGTTTAGGGATGCTCGGAAACAGCGAACCCGGAGGGTCCAGTTGCATGTGGGGCTGCGTAAAGGCTCCCCTGGGGAGTTCACTTGTACCCAAAGCCTTCCTTTGGGGGCACTTTTGGATGGACGAAAATGGCTAGCAACGCATTTCCTGGGGCCTGATTTTTCATTCGTCTTCGATGCCGGCTAGGGCTATGTTTAGGGATGCTCGGAAACAGCGAACCCGGAGGGTCCAGTTGCATGTGGGGCTGTGTAAAGGCTCCCCTGGGGAGTTCACTTGTACCCAAAGCCTTCCTTTGGGGGCACTTTTGGATGGTACAAAGGGGCTTGCAACGCGTTTTCTGGGGACCGGGTTTTCAGTCTTCTCCCATGCCGGCTCGTGATATATTTAGGGTTGCTCGGAAAAATCGAACCCGGAGGGTCCAGTTGCATGTGGGGCTGCGTAAAGGCTCCCCTGGGGAGTTCACTTGTATCCAAAGCCTTCCTTTGGGGGCACTTTTGGATGGTCCTAAGGGGCTCCAAACGCATTTCCTGGGGCCTGATTTTTCAGTCGTCTCCGATAACGGCTAGGGTTATGTTTAGGGATGCTCGGATACAGCGAACCCGGAGGGTCCAGTTGCATGTGGGGCTGTGTAAAGGCTCCCCTGGGGAGTTCACTTGTACCCAAAGCCTTCCTTTGGGGGCACTTTTGGATGGACGAAAAGGGCTCGCAACGCATTTCCTGGGGCCTGATTTTTCATTCGTCTTCGATGCCGGCTAGGGCTATGTTTAGGGATGCTCGGAAACAGCGAACCCGAAGGGTCCAGTTGCATGTGGGGCGGCATAAAGGCTCCCCTGGGGAGTTCACTTGTACCCAAAGTCTTCCTTTGGGGGCACTTTTGGAAGGGCGAAAAGGGCTCGGAACGCATTTCCTGGGGCCTGATTTTTCAGTCGTCTCCGATGACGGCTAGGGCTACGTTTAGGTTTGCTCAGGAACAGCAAACCCGGAGGGTCCAGTTGCATGTGGGGCTGCGTAAAGGCTCCCCTGGGGAGATCACTTGTACCCAAAGCCTTCCTTTGCGGGCACTTTTGGATGGTCCAAAGGGGCTTGCAACGCATTTCCTGGGGCCTGATTTTTCAGTCGTCTCCGATGATGGCTAGGGCTACGTTTAGGTTTGCTCATGAACAGCGAACCCGGAGGGTCCAGTTGCATGTGCGGCTGCGTAAAGGCTCCCCTTGGGATTTCACTTGTACCCAAAGCCTTCTTTTGGTGACACTTTTGGATGGGCGAAAAGGGCTTGCAACGCGTTTTCTGGGGCCCGGGTTTTCAGTCTTCTCCCATGCCGGTTAGGGATATAATTAGGGTTGCTCGGAAAAATCGAACCCGAAGGGTCCAGTTGCATGTGGGGCTGCGTAAAGGCTCCCCTGGGGAGTTCACTTGTACCCAAAGCCTTCCTTTGGGGGCACTTTTGGATGGTCCTAAGGGGCTCGCAACGCATTTCCTGGGGCCTGATTTTTCAGTCGTCTCCTATGACGGCCAGGGCTACGTTTAGGTTTGCTCAGGAACAGCGAACCCGGAGGGTCCAGTTGCATGTGGGGCTGCGTAAAGGCTCCCCTGGGGAGTTCACTTGTACCCAAAGCCTTCCTTTGGTGACACTTTTGGATGGTCCAAAGGGGCTTGAAACGCGTTTTCTGGTGCCCGGGTTTTCAGTCTTCTCCCATGCCGGCTAGTGATATATTTAGGGTTGCTCGGAAAAATCGAACCCGGAGGGTCCAGTTGCATGTGGGGCTGCGTAAAGGCTCCCCTGGGGAGTTCACTTGTATCCAAAGCCTTCCTTTGGGGGCACTTTTGGATGGTCCTAAGGGGCTCCAAACGCATTTCCTGGGGCCTGATTTTTCAGTCGTCTCCGATGACGGCTAGGGCTATGTTTAGGGATGCTCGGATACAGCGAACCCGGAGGGTCCAGTTGCATGTGGGGCTGTGTAAAGGCTCCCCTGGGGAGTTCACTTGTACCCAAAGCCTTCCTTTGGGGGCACTTTTGGATGGACGAAAAGGGCTCGCAACGCATTTCCTGGGGCCTGATTTTTCATTCGTCTTCGATGCCGGCTAGGGCTATGTTTAGGGATGCTCGGAAACAGCGAACCCGAAGGGTCCAGTTGCATGTGGGGCTGCGTAAAGGCTCCCCTGGGGAGTTCACTTGTACCCAAAGTCTTCCTTTGGGGGCACTTTTGGATGGGCGAAAAGGGCTCGGAACGCATTTCCTCGGGCCGGATTTTTCAGTCGTCTCCGATGACGGCTAGGGCTATGTTTAGGGATGCTCGGAAACAGCGAACCCGGAGGGTCCAGTTGCATGTGGGGCTGCGTAAAGGCTCCCCTGTGGAGTTCACTTGTACCCAAAGTCTTCCTTTGGTGACACTTTTGGATGGTCCAAAGGGGCTTGCAACGCATTTCCTGGGGCCTGATTTTTCAGTCGTCTCCGATGACGGCTAGGGCTACGTTTAGGATTGCTCATGAACAGCGAACCCGGAGGGTCCAGTTGCATGTGGGGCTGCGTAAAGGCTCCCCTGGGGAGTTCACTTGTACCCAAATCCTTCCTTTGGTGACACTTTTGGATGGTCCAAAGGGGCTTGCAACGCGTTTTCTGGGGACCGGGTTTTCAGTCTTCTCCCATGCCGGCTAGTGATATATTTAGGGTTGCTCGGAAAAATCGAACCCGGAGGGTCCAGTTGCATGTGGGGCTGCGTAAAGGCTCCCCTGGGGAGTTCACTTGTACCCAAAGCCTTCCTTTGGGGGCACTTTTGGATGGACGAAAAGGGCTCGCAACGCATTTCCTGGGGCCTGATTTTTCATTCGTCTTCGATGCCTGCTAGGGCTATGTTTAGGGATGCTCGGAAACAGCGAACCCGGAGGGTCCAGTTGCATGTGGGGCTGCGTAAAGGCTCCCCTGGGGAGTTCACTTGTACCCAAAGTCTTCCTTTGGGGGCACTTTTGGATGGTCCAAAGGGGCTTGCAACGCGTTTTCTGGGGACCGGGTTTTCAGTCTTCTCCCATGCCGGCTAGTGATATATTTAGGGTTGCTCGGAAAAATCGAACCCGGAGGGTCCAGTTGCATGTGGGGCTGCGTAAAGGCTCCCCTGGGGAGTTCACTTGTATCCAAAGCCTTCCTTTGGGGGCACTTTTGGATGGTCCTAAGGGGCTCGCAACGCATTTCCTGGGGCCTGATTTTTCAGTCGTCTCCGATGACGGCTAGGGCTATGTTTAGGGATGCTCGGATACAGCGAACCCGGAGGGTCCAGTTGCATGTGGGGCTGTGTAAAGGCTCCCCTGGGGAGTTCACTTGTACCCAAAGCCTTCCTTTGGGGGCACTTTTGGATGGACGAAAAGGGCTCGCAACACATTTCCTGGGGCCTGATTTTTCATTCGTCTTCGATGCCGGCTAGGGCTATGTTTAGGGATGCTCGGAAACAGCGAACCCGAAGGGTCCAGTTGCATGTGGGGCTGCATAAAGGCTCCCCTGGGGAGTTCACTTGTACCCAAAGTCTTCCTTTGGGGGCACTTTTGGAAGGGCGAAAAGGGCTCGGAACGCATTTCCTGGGGCCTGATTTTTCAGTCGTCTCCGATGACGGCTAGGGCTACGTTTAGGTTTGCTCAGGAACAGCAAACCCGGAGGGTCCAGTTGCATGTGGGGCTGCGTAAAGGCTCCCCTGGGGAGATCACTTGTACCCAAAGCCTTCCTTTGCGGGCACTTTTGGATGGTCCAAAGGGGCTTGCAACGCATTTCCTGGGGCCTGATTTTTCAGTCGTCTCCGATGATGGCTAGGGCTACGTTTAGGTTTGCTCATGAACAGCGAACCCGGAGGGTCCAGTTGCATGTGCGGCTGCGTAAAGGCTCCCCTTGGGATTTCACTTGTACCCAAAGCCTTCTTTTGGTGACACTTTTGGATGGGCGAAAAGGGCTTGCAACGCGTTTTCTGGGGCCCGGGTTTTCAGTCTTCTCCCATGCCGGTTAGGGATATAATTAGGGTTGCTCGGAAAAATCGAACCCGAAGGGTCCAGTTGCATGTGGGGCTGCGTAAAGGCTCCCCTGGGGAGTTCACTTGTACCCAAAGCCTTCCTTTGGGGGCACTTTTGGATGGTCCTAAGGGGCTCGCAACGCATTTCCTGGGGCCTGATTTTTCAGTCGTCTCCTATGACGGCCAGGGCTACGTTTAGGTTTGCTCAGGAACAGCGAACCCGGAGGGTCCAGTTGCATGTGGGGCTGCGTAAAGGCTCCCCTGGGGAGTTCACTTGTACCCAAAGCCTTCCTTTGGGGGCACTTTTGGATGGACGAAAAGGGCTAGCAACGCATTTCCTGGGGCCTGATTTTTCATTCGTCTTCGATGCCGGCTAGGGATATGTTTAGGGATGCTCGGAAACAGCGAACCCGGAGGGTCCAGTTGCATGTGGGGCTGTGTAAAGGCTCCCCTGGGGAGTTCACTTGTACCCAAAGCCTTCCTTTGGGGGCACTTTTGGATGGTCCAAAGGGGCTTGCAACGCGTTTTCTGGGGACCGGGTTTTCAGTCTTCTCCCATGCCGGCTAGTGATATATTTAGGTTTGCTCGGAAAAATCGAACCCGGAGGGTCCAGTTGCATGTGGGGCTGCATAAAGGCTCCCCTGGGGAGTTCACTTGTACCCAAAGTCTTCCTTTGGGGGCACTTTTGGATGGGCGAAAAGGGCTCGGAACGCATTTCCTCGGGCCGGATTTTTCAGTCGTCTCCGATGACGGCTAGGGCTATGTTTAGGGATGCTCGGAAACAGCGAACCCGGAGGGTCCAGTTGCATGTGGGGCTGCGTAAAGGCTCCCCTGGGGAGTTCACTTGTACCCAAAGCCTTCCTTTGGTGACACTTTTGGATGGTCCAAAGGGGCTTGCAACGCGTTTTCTGGGGACCGGGTTTTCAGTCTTCTCCCATGCCGGCTAGTGATATATTTAGGGTTGCTCGGAAAAATCGAACCCGGAGGGTCCAGTTGCATGTGGGGCTGCGTAAAGGCTCCCCTGGGGAGTTCACTTGTACCCAAAGCCTTCCTTTGGGGGCACTTTTGGATGGACGAAAAGGGCTCGCAACGCATTTCCTGGGGCCTGATTTTTCATTCGTCTTCGATGCCGGCTAGGGCTATGTTTAGGGATGCTCGGAAACAGCGAACCCGGAGGGTCCAGTTGCATGTGGGGCTGCGTAAAGGCTCCCCTGGGGAGTTCACTTGTACCCAAAGCCTTCCTTTGGTGACACTTTTGGATGGTCCAAAGGGGCTTGCAACGCGTTTTCTGGGGACCGGGTTTTCAGTCTTCTCCCATGCCGGCTAGTGATATATTTAGGGTTGCTCGGAAAAATCGAACCCGGAGGGTCCAGTTGCATGTGGGGCTGCGTAAAGGCTCCCCTGGGGAGTTCACTTGTATCCAAAGCCTTCCTTTGGGGGCACTTTTTGATGGTCCTAAGGGGCTCCAAACGCATTTCCTGGGGCCTGATTTTTCAGTCGTCTCCGATGACGGCTAGGGCTATGTTTAGGGATGCTCGGATACAGCGAACCCGGAGGGTCCAGTTGCATGTGGGGCTGTGTAAAGGCTCCCCTGGGGAGTTCACTTGTACCCAAAGCCTTCCTTTGGGGGCACTTTTGGATGGACGAAAAGGGCTCGCAACGCATTTCCTGGGGCCTGATTTTTCATTCGTCTTCGATGCCGGCTAGGGCTATGTTTAGGGATGCTCGGAAACAGCGAACCCGAAGGGTCCAGTTGCATGTGGGGCTGCATAAAGGCTCCCCTGGGGAGTTCACTTGTACCCAAAGTCTTCCTTTGGGGGCACTTTTGGATGGGCGAAAAGGGCTCGGAACGCATTTCCTGGGGCCTGATTTTTCAGTCGTCTCCGATGACGGCTAGGGCTATGTTTAGGGATGCTCGGAAACAGCGAACCCGGAGGGTCCAGTTGCATGTGGGGCTGCGTAAAGGCTCCCCTGGGGAGATCACTTGTACCCAAAGCCTTCCTTTGCGGGCACTTTTGGATGGTCCAAAGGGGCTTGCAACGCATTTCCTGGGGCCTGATTTTTCAGTCGTCTCCGATGACGGCTAGGGCTACGTTTAGGTTTGCTCATGAACAGCGAACCCGGAGGGTCCAGTTGCATGTGGGGCTGCGTAAAGGCTCCCCTGGGGAGTTCACTTGTACCCAAAGCCTTCCTTTGGTGACACTTTTGGATGGTCCAAAGGGGCTTGCAACGCGTTTTCTGGGGACCGGGTTTTCAGTCTTCTCCCATGCCGGCTAGTGATATATTTAGGGTTGCTCGGAAAAATCGAACCCGGAGGGTCCAGTTGCATGTGGGGCTGCGTAAAGGCTCCCCTGGGGAGTTCACTTGTATCCAAAGCCTTCCTTTGGGGGCACTTTTGGATGGGCAAAAAGGGCTCGCAACGCATTTCCTGGGGCCTGATTTTTCATTCGTCTTCGATGCCGGCTAGGGCTATGTTTAGGGATGCTCGGAAACAGCGAACCCGGAGGGTCCAGTTGCATGTGCGGCTGCGTAAAGGCTCCCCTTGGGATTTCAATTGTACCCAAAGCCTTCTTTTGGTGACACTTTTGGATGGTCCAAAGGGGCTTGCAACGCGTTTTCTGGGGCCCGGGTTTTCAGTCTTCTCCCATGCCGGTTTGGGATATAATTAGGGTTGCTCGGAAAAATCGAACCCGAAGGGTCCAGTTGCATGTGGGGCTGCGTAAAGGCTCCCCTGGGGAGTTCACTTGTATCCAAAGCCTTCCTTTGGGGGCACTTTTTGATGGTTCTAAGGGGCTCCAAACGCATTTCCTGGGGCCTGATTTTTCAGTCGTCTCCGATGACGGCTAGGGCTATGTTTAGGGATGCTCGGAAACAGCGAACCCGGAGGGTCCAGTTGCATGTGGGGCTGCATAAAGGCTCCCCTGGGGAGTTCACTTGTACCCAAAGTCTTCCTTTGGGGGCACTTTTGGATGGGCGAAAAGGGCTCGGAACGCATTTCCTGGGGCCGGATTTTTCAGTCGTCTCCGATGCCGGCTAGGGCTATGTTTAGGGATGCTCAGAAACAGCGAACCCGGAGGGTCCAGTTGCATGTGGGGCTGCGTAAAGGCTCCCCTGGGGAGTTCACTTGTATCCAAAGCCTTCCTTTGGGGGCACATTTTGATGGTCCTAAGGGGCTCGCAACGCATTTCCTGGGGCCATATTTTTTAGTCGTCATCGATGCCGGCTAGGGCTATGTTTAGGGATGCTCGGAAACAGCGAACCCGGAGGGTCCAGTTGCATGTGGGGCTGCGTAAAGGCTCCCCTGGGGAGTTCAATTGTACCCAAAGCCTTCCTTTGGGGGCACTTTTGGATGGGCGAAAAGGGCTTGCAACGCATTTCCTGGGGCCTGATTTTTCACTCGTCTCGGATGCCGTCTAGGACTATGTTTAGGGATGCTCGGAAACAGCGAACCCGGAGGGTCCAGTTGCATGTGGGGCTGCGTAAAGGCTCCCCTGCAGAGTTCTCTTGTACCCAAAGTCTTCCTTTGCGGGCACTTTTGGATGGGCGAAAAGGGCTCGGAACGCATTTCCTGGGGCCTGATTTTTCAGTCGTCTCCGATGACGGATAGGGCTACGTTTAGGTTTGCTCAGGAACAGCGAACCCGGAGGGTCCAGTTGCATGTGGGGCTGCGTAAAGGCTCCCCTGGGGAGATCACTTGTACCCAAAGCCTTCCTTTGCGGGCACTTTTAGATGGTCCAAAGGGGCTTGCAACGCATTTCCTGGGGCCTGATTTTTCAGTCGTCTCCTATGACGGCCAGGGCTACGTTTAGGTTTGCTCAGGAACAGCGAACCCGAAGGGTCCAGTTGCATGTGGGGCTGCGTAAAGGCTCCCCTGGGGAGTTAACTTGTACCCAAAGCCTTCCTTTGGTGACACTTTTGGATGGTCCAAAGGGGCTTGAAACGCGTTTTCTGGTGCCCGGGTTTTCAGTCTTCTCCCATGCCGGCTAGGGATATATTTAGGGTTGCTCGGAAAAATCGAACCCGGAGGGTCCAGTTGCATGTGGGGCTGCGTAAAGGCTCCCCTGGGGAGTTCACTTGTATCCAAAGCCTTCGTTTGGGGGCACTTTTGGATGGTCCTAAGGGGCTCGCAACGCATTTCCTGAGGCCTGATTTTTCAGTCGTCATCGATGCCGGCTAGGGCTATGTTTAGGGATGCTCGGAAACAGCGAACCCGGAGGGTCCAGTTGCATGTGGGGCTGCGTAAAGGCTCCCCTGGGGAGTTCACTTGTACCCAAAGCCTTCCTTTGGGGGCACTTTTGGATGGACGAAAATGGCTAGCAACGCATTTCCTGGGGCCTGATTTTTCATTCGTCTTCGATGCCGGCTAGGGCTATGTTTAGGGATGCTCGGAAACAGCGAACCCGGAGGGTCCAGTTGCATGTGGGGCTGTGTAAAGGCTCCCCTGGGGAGTTCACTTGTACCCAAAGCCTTCCTTTGGGGGCACTTTTGGATGGTACAAAGGGGCTTGCAACGCGTTTTCTGGGGACCGGGTTTTCAGTCTTCTCCCATGCCGGCTCGTGATATATTTAGGGTTGCTCGGAAAAATCGAACCCGGAGGGTCCAGTTGCATGTGGGGCTGCGTAAAGGCTCCCCTGGGGAGTTCACTTGTATCCAAAGCCTTCCTTTGGGGGCACTTTTGGATGGTCCTAAGGGGCTCCAAACGCATTTCCTGGGGCCTGATTTTTCAGTCGTCTCCGATAACGGCTAGGGTTATGTTTAGGGATGCTCGGATACAGCGAACCCGGAGGGTCCAGTTGCATGTGGGGCTGTGTAAAGGCTCCCCTGGGGAGTTCACTTGTACCCAAAGCCTTCCTTTGGGGGCACTTTTGGATGGACGAAAAGGGCTCGCAACGCATTTCCTGGGGCCTGATTTTTCATTCGTCTTCGATGCCGGC
Organism: Anas acuta; assembly: GCF_963932015.1. Lineage (NCBI taxonomy): Eukaryota > Metazoa > Chordata > Aves > Anseriformes > Anatidae > Anas > Anas acuta. The sequence continues at coordinate 109,735 of NW_027076100.1, forward strand.
TAGGGCTATGTTTAGGGATGCTCGGAAACAGCGAACCCGAAGGGTCCAGTTGCATGTGGGGCGGCATAAAGGCTCCCCTGGGGAGTTCACTTGTACCCAAAGTCTTCCTTTGGGGGCACTTTTGGAAGGGCGAAAAGGGCTCGGAACGCATTTCCTGGGGCCTGATTTTTCAGTCGTCTCCGATGACGGCTAGGGCTACGTTTAGGTTTGCTCAGGAACAGCAAACCCGGAGGGTCCAGTTGCATGTGGGGCTGCGTAAAGGCTCCCCTGGGGAGATCACTTGTACCCAAAGCCTTCCTTTGCGGGCACTTTTGGATGGTCCAAAGGGGCTTGCAACGCATTTCCTGGGGCCTGATTTTTCAGTCGTCTCCGATGATGGCTAGGGCTACGTTTAGGTTTGCTCATGAACAGCGAACCCGGAGGGTCCAGTTGCATGTGCGGCTGCGTAAAGGCTCCCCTTGGGATTTCACTTGTACCCAAAGCCTTCTTTTGGTAACACTTTTGGATGGGCGAAAAGGGCTTGCAACGCGTTTTCTGGGGCCCGGGTTTTCAGTCTTCTCCCATGCCGGTTAGGGATATAATTAGGGTTGCTCGGAAAAATCGAACCCGAAGGGTCCAGTTGCATGTGGGGCTGCGTAAAGGCTCCCCTGGGGAGTTCACTTGTACCCAAAGCCTTCCTTTGGGGGCACTTTTGGATGGTCCTAAGGGGCTCGCAACGCATTTCCTGGGGCCTGATTTTTCAGTCGTCTCCTATGACGGCCAGGGCTACGTTTAGGTTTGCTCAGGAACAGCGAACCCGGAGGGTCCAGTTGCATGTGGGGCTGCGTAAAGGCTCCCCTGGGGAGTTCACTTGTACCCAAAGCCTTCCTTTGGTGACACTTTTGGATGGTCCAAAGGGGCTTGAAACGCGTTTTCTGGTGCCCGGGTTTTCAGTCTTCTCCCATGCCGGCTAGTGATATATTTAGGGTTGCTCGGAAAAATCGAACCCGGAGGGTCCAGTTGCATGTGGGGCTGCGTAAAGGCTCCCCTGGGGAGTTCACTTGTACCCAAAGCCTTCCTTTGGGGGCACTTTTGGATGGTCCTAAGGGGCTCGCAACGCATTTCCTGGGGCCTGATTTTTCAGTCGTCATCGATGCCGGCTAGGGCTATGTTTAGGGATGCTCGGAAACAGCGAACCCGTTGGGTCCAGTTGCATGTGGGGCTGCGTAAAGGCTCCCCTGGGGAGTTCACTTGTACCCAAAGCCTTCCTTTGGGGGCACTTTTGGATGGACGACAAGGGCTCGCAACGCATTTCCTGGGGCCTGATTTTTCATTCGTCTTCGATGCCGGCTAGGGCTATGTTTAGGGATGCTCGGAAACAGCGAACCCGGAGGGTCCAGTTGCATGTGGGGCTGTGTAAAGGCTCCCCTGGGGAGTTCACTTGTACCCAAAGCCTTCCTTTGGGGGCACTTTTGGATGGTCCAAAGGGGCTTGCAACGCGTTTTCTGGGGACCGGGTTTTCAGTCTTCTCCCATGCCGGCTAGTGATATATTTAGGTTTGCTCGGAAAAATCGAACCCGGAGGGTCCAGTTGCATGTGGGGCTGCGTAAAGGCTCCCCTGGGGAGTTCACTTGTATCCAAAGCCTTCGTTTGGGGGCACTTTTTGATGGTCCTAAGGGGCTCGCAACGCATTTCCTGGGGCCTGATTTTTCAGTCGTCTCCGATGACGGCTAGGGCTATGTTTAGGGATGCTCGGAAACAGCGAACCCGAAGGGTCCAGTTGCATGTGGGGCTGCATAAAGGCTCCCCTGGGGAGTTCACTTGTACCCAAAGTCTTCCTTTGGGGGCACTTTTGGATGGGCGAAAAGGGCTCGGAACGCATTTCCTCGGGCCGGATTTTTCAGTCGTCTCCGATGACGGCTAGGGCTATGTTTAGGGATGCTCGGAAACAGCGAACCCGGAGGGTCCAGTTGCATGTGGGGCTGCGTAAAGGCTCCCCTGGGGAGTTCACTTGTACCCAAAGCCTTCCTTTGGTGACACTTTTGGATGGTCCAAAGGGGCTTGCAACGCGTTTTCTGGGGACCGGGTTTTCAGTCTTCTCCCATGCCGGCTAGTGATATATTTAGGGTTGCTCGGAAAAATCGAACCCGGAGGGTCCAGTTGCATGTGGGGCTGTGTAAAGGCTCCCCTGGGGAGTTCACTTGTACCCAAAGCCTTCCTTTGGGGGCACTTTTGGATGGACGAAAAGGGCTCGCAACGCATTTCCTGGGGCCTGATTTTTCATTCGTCTTCGATGCCGGCTAGGGTTATGTTTAGGGATGCTCGGATACAGCGAACCCGGAGGGTCCAGTTGCATGTGGGGCTGTGTAAAGGCTCCCCTGGGGAGATCACTTGTACCCAAAGCCTTCCTTTGGGGGCACTTTTGGATGGTACAAAGGGGCTTGCAACGCGTTTTCTGGGGACCGGGTTTTCAGTCTTCTCCCATGCCGGCTCGTGATATATTTAGGGTTGCTCGGAAAAATCGAACCCGGAGGGTCCAGTTGCATGTGGGGCTGCGTAAAGGCTCCCCTGGGGAGTTCACTTGTATCCAAAGCCTTCCTTTGGGGGCACTTTTGGATGGTCCTAAGGGGCTCCAAACGCATTTCCTGGGGCCTGATTTTTCAGTCGTCTCCGATAACGGCTAGGGTTATGTTTAGGGATGCTCGGATACAGCGAACCCGGAGGGTCCAGTTGCATGTGGGGCTGTGTAAAGGCTCCCCTGGGGAGTTCACTTGTACCCAAAGCCATCCTTTGGGGGCACTTTTGGATGGACGAAAAGGGCTCGCAACGCATTTCCTGGGGCCTGATTTTTCATTCGTCTTCGATGCCGGCTAGGGCTATGTTTAGGGATGCTCGGAAACAGCGAACCCGAAGGGTCCAGTTGCATGTGGGGCTGCATAAAGGCTCCCCTGGGGAGTTCACTTGTACCCAAAGTCTTCCTTTGGGGGCACTTTTGGATGGGCGAAAAGGGCTCGGAACGCATTTCCTCGGGCCGGATTTTTCAGTCGTCTCCGATGCCGGCTAGGGCTATGTTTAGGGATGCTCAGAAACAGCGAACCCGGAGGGTCCAGTTGCATGTGGGGCTGCGTAAAGGCTCCCCTGGGGAGTTCACTTGTACCCAAAGCCTTCCTTTGGTGACACTTTTGGATGGTCCAAAGGGGCTTGAAACGCGTTTTCTGGGGACCGGGTTTTCAGTCTTCTCTCATGCCGGCTAGTGATATGTTTAGGGATGCTCGGAAACAGCGAACCCGGAGGGTCCAGTTGCATGTGGGGCTGCGTAAAGGCTCCCCTGGGGAGTTCACTTGTATCCAAAGCCTTCCTTTGGGGGCACTTTTGGATGGTCCTAAGGGGCTCGCAACGCATTTCCTGGGGCCTGATTTTTTAGTCGTCATCGATGCCGGCTAGGGCTATGTTTAGGGATGCTCGGAAACAGCGAACCCGGAGGGTCCAGTTGCATGTGGGGCTGTGTAAAGGCTCCCCTGGAGAGTTCAATTGTACCCAAAGCCTTCCTTTGGGGGCACTTTTGGATGGGCGAAAAGGGCTTGCAACGCATTTCCTGGGGCCTGATTTTTCACTCGTCTCGGATGCCGTCTAGGACTATGTTTAGGGATGCTCGGAAACAGCGAACCCGGAGGGTCCAGTTGCATGTGGGGCTGCGTAAAGGCTCCCCTGCAGAGTTCTCTTGTACCCAAGTCTTCCTTTGCGGGCACTTTTGGATGGGCGAAAAGGGCTCGGAACGCATTTCCTGGGGCCTGATTTTTCAGTCGTCTCCGATGACGGATAGGGCTACGTTTAGGTTTGCTCAGGAACAGCGAACCCGGAGGGTCCAGTTGCATGTGGGGCTGCGTAAAGGCTCCCCTGGGGAGATCACTTGTACCCAAAGCCTTCCTTTGCGGGCACTTTTGGATGGTCCAAAGGGGCTTGCAACGCATTTCCTGGGGCCTGATTTTTCAGTCGTCTCCTATGACGGCCAGGGCTACGTTTAGGTTTGCTCAGGAACAGCGAACCCGAAGGGTCCAGTTGCATGTGGGGCTGCGTAAAGGCTCCCCTGTGGAGTTCACTTGTACCCAAAGCCTTCCTTTGGTGACACTTTTGGATGGTCCAAAGGGGCTTGAAACGCGTTTTCTGGTGCCCGGGTTTTCAGTCTTCTCCCATGCCGGCTAGGGATATATTTAGGGTTGCTCGGAAAAATCGAACCCGGAGGGTCCAGTTGCATGTGGGGCTGCGTAAAGGCTCCCCTGGGGAGTTCACTTGTATCCAAAGCCTTCGTTTGGGGGCACTTTTGGATGGTCCTAAGGGGCTCGCAACGCATTTCCTGAGGCCTGATTTTTCAGTCGTCATCGATGCCGGCTAGGGCTATGTTTAGGGATGCTCGGAAACAGCGAACCCGGAGGGTCCAGTTGCATGTGGGGCTGCGTAAAGGCTCCCCTGGGGAGTTCACTTGTACCCAAAGCCTTCCTTTGCGGGCACTTTTGGATGGACGAAAAGGGCTAGCAACGCATTTCCTGGGGCCTGATTTTTCATTCGTCTTCGATGCCGGCTAGGGCTATGTTTAGGGATGCTCGGAAACAGCGAACCCGGAGGGTCCAGTTGCATGTGGGGCTGCGTAAAGGCTCTCCTGGGGAGTTCACTTGTACCCAAAGCCTTCCTTTGGGGGCACTTTTGGATGGTACAAAGGGGCTTGCAACGCGTTTTCTGGGGACCGGGTTTTCAGTCTTCTCCCATGCCGGCTCGTGATATATTTAGGGTTGCTCGGAAAAATCGAACCCGGAGGGTCCAGTTGCATGTGGGGCTGCGTAAAGGCTCCCCTGGGGAGTTCACTTGTATCCAAAGCCTTCCTTTGGGGGCACTTTTGGATGGTCCTAAGGGGCTCCAAACGCATTTCCTGGGGCCTGATTTTTCAGTCGTCTCCGATAACGGCTAGGGTTATGTTTAGGGATGCTCGGATACAGCGAACCCGGAGGGTCCAGTTGCATGTGGGGCTGTCTAAAGGCTCCCCTGGGGAGTTCACTTGTACCCAAAGCCTTCCTTTGGGGGCACTTTTGGATGGACGAAAAGGGCTCGCAACGCATTTCCTGGGGCCTGATTTTTCATTCGTCTTCGATGCCGGCTAGGGCTATGTTTAGGGATGCTCGGAAACAGCGAACCCGAAGGGTCCAGTTGCATGTGGGGCTGCATAAAGGCTCCCCTGGGGAGTTCACTTGTACCCAAAGTCTTCCTTTGGGGGCACTTTTGGATGGGCGAAAAGGGCTCGGAACGCATTTCCTCGGGCCGGATTTTTCAGTCGTCTCCGATGACGGCTAGGGCTATGTTTAGGGATGCTCGGAAACAGCGAACCCGGAGGGTCCAGTTGCATGTGGGGCTGCGTAAAGGCTCCCCTGTGGAGTTCACTTGTACCCAAAGTCTTCCTTTGGTGACATTTTGGATGGTCCAAAGGGGCTTGCAACGCGTTTTCTGGGGACCGGGTTTTCAGTCTTCTCCCATGCCGGCTAGGGCTACGTTTAGGTTTGCTCATGAACAGCGAACCCGGAGGGTCCAGTTGCACGTGGGGTTGCGTAAAGGCTCCCCTGGGGAGATCACTTGTACCCAAAGCCTTCCTTTGGTGACACTTTTGGATGGTCCAAAGGGGCTTGCAACGCGTTTTCTGGGGACCGGGTTTTCAGTCTTCTCCCATGCCGGCTAGTGATATATTTAGGGTTGCTCGGAAAAATCGAACCCGGAGGGTCCAGTTGCATGTGGGGCTGCGTAAAGGCTCCCCTGGGGAGTTCACTTGTACCCAAAGCCTTCCTTTGGGGGCACTTTTGGATGGACGAAAAGGGCTCGCAACGCATTTCCTGGGGCCTGATTTTTCATTCGTCTTCGATGCCTGCTAGGGCTATGTTTAGGGATGCTCGGAAACAGCGAACCCGGAGGGTCCAGTTGCATGTGGGGCTGCGTAAAGGCTCCCCTGGGGAGTTCACTTGTACCCAAAGTCTTCCTTTGGGGGCACTTTTGGATGGTCCAAAGGGGCTTGCAACGCGTTTTCTGGGGACCGGGTTTTCAGTCTTCTCCCATGCCGGCTAGTGATATATTTAGGGTTGCTCGGAAAAATCGAACCCGGAGGGTCCAGTTGCATGTGGGGCTGCGTAAAGGCTCCCCTGGGGAGTTCACTTGTATCCAAAGCCTTCCTTTGGGGGCACTTTTTGATGGTCCTAAGGGGCTCCAAACGCATTTCCTGGGGCCTGATTTTTCAGTCGTCTCCGATGACGGCTAGGGCTATGTTTAGGGATGCTCGGATACAGCGAACCCGGAGGGTCCAGTTGCATGTGGGGCTGTGTAAAGGCTCCCCTGGGGAGTTCACTTGTACCCAAAGCCTTCCTTTGGGGGCACTTTTGGATGGACGAAAAGGGCTCGCAACGCATTTCCTGGGGCCTGATTTTTCATTCGTATTCGATGCCGGCTAAGGCTATGTTTAGGGATGCTCGGAAACAGCGAACCCGAAGGGTCCAGTTGCATGTGGGGCTGCATAAAGGCTCCCCTGGGGAGTTCACTTGTACCCAAAGTCTTCCTTTGGGGGCACTTTTGGATGGGCGAAAAGGGCTCGGAACGCATTTCCTGGGGCCTGATTTTTCAGTCGTCTCCGATGACGGCTAGGGCTACGTTTAGGTTTGCTCAGGAACAGCGAACCCGGAGGGTCCAGTTGCATGTGGGGCTGCGTAAAGGCTCCCCTGGGGAGATCACTTGTACCCAAAGCCTTCCTTTGCGGGCACTTTTGGATGGTCCAAAGGGGCTTGCAACGCATTTCCTGGGGCCTGATTTTTCAGTCGTCTCCGATGACGGCTAGGGCTACGTTTAGGTTTGCTCATGAACAGCGAACCCGGAGGGTCCAGTTGCATGTGCGGCTGCGTAAAGGCTCCCCTTGGGATTTCACTTGTACCCAAAGCCTTCTTTTCGTGACACTTTTGGATGGTCCAAAGGGGCTTGCAACGCGTTTTCTGGGGCCCGGGTTTTCAGTCTTCTCCCATGCCGGCTAGTGATATAATTAGGGTTGCTCGGAAAAATCGAACCCGAAGGGTCCAGTTGCATGTGGGGCTGCGTAAAGGCTCCCCTGGGGAGTTCACTTGTACCCAAAGCCTTCCTTTGGGGGCACTTTTGGATGGTCCTAAGGGGCTCGCAACGCATTTCCTGGGGCCTGATTTTTCAGTCGTCTCCGATGCCGGCTAGGGCTATGTTTAGGGATGCTCAGAAACAGCGAACCCGGAGGGTCCAGTTGCATGTGGGGCTGCGTAAAGGCTCCCCTGGGGAGTTCACTTGTACCCAAAGCCTTCCTTTGGTGACACTTTTGGATGGTCCAAAGGGGCTTGAAACGCGTTTCCTGGGGACCGGGTTTTCAGTCTTCTCCCATGCCGGCTAGTGATATGTTTAGGGATGCTCGGAAACAGCGAACCCGGAGGGTCCAGTTGCATGTGGGGCTGCGTAAAGGCTCCCCTGGGGAGTTCACTTGTATCCAAAGCCTTCCTTTGGGGGCACTTTTGGATGGTCCTAAGGGGCTCGCAACGCATTTCCTGGGGCCTGATTTTTTAGTCGTCATCGATGCCGGCTAGGGCTATGTTTAGGGATGCTCGGAAACAGCGAACCCGGAGGGTCCAGTTGCATGTGGGGCTGCGTAAAGACTCCCCTGGGGAGTTCAATTGTACCCAAAGCCTTCCTTTGGGGGCACTTTTGGATGGGCGAAAAGGGCTTTCAACGCATTTCCTGGGGCCTGATTTTTCACTCGTCTCGGATGCCGTCTAGGACTATGTTTAGGGATGCTCGGAAACAGCGAACCCGGAGGGTCCAGTTGCATGTGGGGCTGCGTAAAGGCTCCCCTGCAGAGTTCTCTTGTACCCAAAGTCTTCCTTTGCGGGCACTTTTGGATGGGCGAAAAGGGCTCGGAACGCATTTCCTGGGGCCTGATTTTTCAGTCGTCTCCGATGACGGATAGGGCTACGTTTAGGTTTGCTCAGGAACAGCGAACCCGGAGGGTCCAGTTGCATGTGGGGCTGCGTAAAGGCTCCCCTGGGGAGATCACTTGTACCCAAAGCCTTCCTTTGCGGGCACTTTTGGATGGTCCAAAGGGGCTTGCAACGCATTTCCTGGGGCCTGATTTTTCAGTCGTCTCCTATGACGGCCAGGGCTACGTTTAGGTTTGCTCAGGAACAGCGAACCCGAAGGGTCCAGTTGCATGTGGGGCTGCGTAAAGGCTCCCCTGGGGAGTTCACTTGTACCCAAAGTCTTCCTTTGGTGACACTTTTGGATGGTCCAAAGGGGCTTGCAACGCGTTTTCTGGGGACCGGGTTTTCAGTCTTCTCCCATGCCGGCTAGGGCTACGTTTAGGTTTGCTCATGAACAGCGAACCCGGAGGGTCCAGTTGCACGTGGGGCTGCGTAAAGGCTCCCCTGGGGAGATCACTTGTACCCAAAGCCTTCCTTTGGTGACACTTTTGGATGGTCCAAAGGGGCTTGCAACGCGTTTTCTGGGGACCGGGTTTTCAGTCTTCTCCCATGCCAGCTAGTGATATATTTAGGGTTGCTCGGAAAAATCGAACCCGGAGGGTCCAGTTGCATGTGGGGCTGCGTAAAGGCTCCCCTGGGGAGTTCACTTGTACCCAAAGCCTTCCTTTGGGGGCATTTTGGATGGACGAAAAGGGCTCGCAACGCATTTCCTGGGGCCTGATTTTTCATTCGTCTTCGATGCCGGCTAGGGCTATGTTTAGGGATGCTCGGAAACAGCGAACCCGGAGGGTCCAGTTGCATGTGGGGCTGCGTAAAGGCTCCCCTGTGGAGTTCACTTGTACCCAAAGTCTTCCTTTGGGGGCACTTTTGGATGGTCCAAAGGGGCTTGCAACGCGTTTTCTGGGGACCGGGTTTTCAGTCTTCTCCCATGCCGGCTAGTGATATATTTAGGGTTGCTCGGAAAAATCGAACCCGGAGGGTCCAGTTGCATGTGGGGCTGCGTAAAGGCTCCCCTGGGGAGTTCACTTGTATCCAAAGCCTTCCTTTGGGGGCACTTTTTGATGGTCCTAAGGGGCTCCAAACGCATTTCCTGGGGCCTGATTTTTCAGTCGTCTCCGATGACGGCTAGGGCTATGTTTAGGGATGCTCGGATACAGCGAACCCGGAGGGTCCAGTTGCATGTGGGGCTGCGTAAAGGCTCCCCTGGGGAGTTCACTTGTATCCAAAGCCTTCCTTTGGGGGCACTTTTGGATGGTCCTAAGGGGCTCCAAACGCATTTCCTGGGGCCTGATTTTTCAGTTGTCTCCGATAACGGCTAGGGTTATGTTTAGGGATGCTCGGATACAGCGAACCCGGAGGGTCCAGTTGCATGTGGGGCTGTGTAAAGGCTCCCCTGGGGAGTTCACTTGTACCCAAAGCCTTCCTTTGGGGGCACTTTTGGATGGACGAAAAGGGCTCGCAACGCATTTCCTGGGGCCTGATTTTTCATTCGTCTTCGATGCCGGCTAGGGCTATGTTTAGGGATGCTCGGAAACAGCGAACCCGAAGGGTCCAGTTGCATGTGGGGCTGCATAAAGGCTCCCCTGGGGAGTTCTCTTGTACCCAAAGTCTTCCTTTGCGGGCACTTTTGGATGGGCGAAAAGGGCTCGGAACGCATTTCCTCGGGCCTGATTTTTCAGTCGTCTCCGATGACGGCTAGGAATATGTTTAGGGATTCTCGGAAACAGCGAACCCGGAGGGTCCAGTTGAATGTGGGGCTGCGTAAAGGCTCCCCTGGGGAGTTCACTTGTACCCAAAGTCTTCCTTTGGTGACACTTTTGGATGGTCCAAAGGGGCTTGCAACGCGTTTTCTGGGGACCGGGTTTTCAGTCTACTCCCATGCCGGCTAGGGCTACGTTTAGGTTTGCTCATGAACAGCGAACCCGGAGGGTCCAGTTGCACGTGGGGCTGCGTAAAGGCTCCCCTGGGGAGATCACTTGTACCCAAAGCCTTCCTTTGGTGACACTTTTGGATGGTCCAAAGGGGCTTGCAACGCGTTTTCTGGGGACCGGGTTTTCAGTCTTCTCCCATGCCGGCTAGTGATATATTTAGGGTTGCTCGGAAAAATCGAACCCGGAGGGTCCAGTTGCATGTGGGGCTGCGTAAAGGCTCCCCTGGGGAGTTCACTTGTACCCAAAGCCTTCCTTTGGGGGCACTTTTTGATGGACGAAAAGGGCTCGCAACGCATTTCCTGGGGCCTGATTTTTCATTCGTCTTCGATGCCTGCTAGGGCTAT